>NC_064285.1:377552-489877 GCF_019186545.1 Solanum stenotomum | reverse complement strand
TTTTTTTTTTTAATTTTAAAAAACGTGCTAAAAGTTTTTTTTTTTTAGTTTTTTTTAAAAAACGTGCTAAAAGTGTGCTTTTAAACCCAAAAGAATTCAAGGATCCCATTTCTAAAGGCTTATTTACACGTTTATACTTTTATTTTTCGAACCCCCTGAACGAAAATCCTGGGTCCGCCACTGTTCTTGGTATACTCCTATTAAAATCTATAGTGTATATAAAACTTTTCGAATGAAGTTCACCTTTTTCCTCATTGTGTATGAAACTTCAGATGTTGTCCAAAAGAAAATTACATTATAATTAAAGTGTGAATTACAATAAATAGCAAAAGAAAATATATATAATTATTGTATTACACAAATCAAAAAAAGTTATTTAGATGATGGTATCGACAAAACTCTCAAAGCAGATAGCGTCCTGTTACAATTTACAATATGTTAGACGAAAAAAGAATAACTCTTCCCTAAATAAAGAATGAGAATTAGCCAAACTATTACTGCATATTATGTCTAAATGATGAAACCAACTTTACCATCTTGTAAAATAATTGGATGGATAGTTGTCATTTACCTTCGAGTAATTTGGTTGTCGTATGAAATTTAGTTTTTCAACTTCCTTTATCCATTTTAGAAATAGGAGTGGTATTTATACTATTTTATAGTACTTCAATTGGAGAAGTCTAAAGGTTAGACTAATTTTAAATGTCCTACATTCATTGTAAATGAATGTGGTGTGCATTGAATTTCATCTCTTAGAATTCTTCATGCTTCAAAAAAAACGTAAAAACATTTTGAGTAAAGTATGGGTCATTCTCATTCACATATCTTACTTAATTCCATCATCATTAAATAATTTAATGCACATTGAATACTTTTAAAACTGATTCCATCTATATATAATTAGCTATTAGAATATATATTTGGTTTTGTAAAAAAAGATAAATAGAAATAGTATTTTGAAGGGTAAAAAGGTATTTCAACTTTTCATTTTGATGTTCCCACTTTTAGTATAATATGATATGATATATATATTTTACAAAGTTTGATTAAATTTGAATTTGTATTCGAGTCAAAATTTAAGAAAGAAAGACAGGTTTTCAATATTTGTGTGGATTATAAATTATTCCATATGGGTAAAATGGACATTTAAAAGTTAAATTGAAGCACGAATTGTAAATGAATTCGTGAAAAATCAGGCTTCAAATCAACCTTCAAAGGCTCATTCTACGAGCTCAATTTACGGCCCGTAGATGATTTTATGGTCCGTAATAGGGTCCGTATGAATCAACACAAAAAATTAATTTTCAAAAATTGGTTTACGAGTCTAGTCTATGGGTCGTGAATAGAGTTTGCAATTGTCAGACTCAGAAAACTCTACTGGGATAATCGCTGGAAGGAGGCTTTTTGTAAATTTTTAAATCAAACACAGGATTAGATGGAAAGCAATAAACTAAACACTTGATAAAAAAAAATAATCCTTACATTACCAATCTCTGTGTTACTAATTCATATGTTACTAATCTCTACGCTATTAATCTTTGTACCAAACGTTCCCGAGCCCTAATAGAACAAAGAGGCTTTGCTACTAACATCATTTATTTATTCCTAAAATGAGTTTTCAAAGTTCTCCCTTTGTAAGTACATTAGAATCAAATTTTCTTAACAAGATTGAGCTCCCAATGTCATATGCATCAAGGCAAGGGCTCTTGTGAATCTCCCAACCTCAATAAATGAAGGAAAGCATCTGTACCTGTAACAAGGTTAGAGATTTCGTTAAGGGTGTTGAAAGTTTAACAAATATGTATACACGATATAGTTTCTTGTATACGCAAAATATAACTCTTCGATGAATGCAGATATGATCAATAGAGTGGTTATCATGCAAAACTAAACGACCACCACCCTTCACACTACGTGGCTACGCCACTGTTTATGTAACATCTTTTAAGTGCTAGATATTCCTTCATCAAAATTCAGGCTAAGTTACATATACACACAATACAATTATGCAGATGTACTCTTAACTGTTATGGCCTGTCATAACAACGATGCTATAATATCGAAAAATAAGTATCATACCATAGCCTTCCATCGAGAGAATCTGCAAATCCCCTCCAAAGTAACGAGCATATAAACGACTTATTGGAATTCCATAGCCATAACCAGCCATGGTGCATGCAGTAGCTGCACCAGTTGTTGTGAAGTCCTCGTCCAGCGGATTCTCAGCTGTACTGTAGAGATAAGTGAAAATTTTGGGAAGTCCACTTCTTGGTATTCCACCTCCTTCATCAGAAATCTGTATCAACGCGAGCATTCGTACTAAGTAATGTCAAAGAAAATAGCTAGACATTTTCGAATCATAGTAAGAATGGTAAATGAAAAGAGGTCATGCCTTAATGGTGACATCCTCTAAACCACCAGCAACTATTATACGAATAGGAGGGGCATCGTCATCAGAATCCATGAATCGTTCTTGTACAGCACGAGCAGAGTTCTTTACCAACTCAAAGACCATCATATGCAGATGAGATGGAACATAACTGCAGATAAAAAACATAAAACAAAGAAATAGGACCTGACAGAACTATCGTTTTGTATAACGAATGATGGTCATGATTTAAGTAGAAAGCATACGGGAATGTCAAATTAGGATCTCCGTAAATGTTAACTTCAGGTGCACTGCCATATTCACGTAAGCATATACTCCGGGCATCCTCACTGGCATCGCGTACAACCTCCAGAGGAGACATTTTTGTATGTATATATCCCACACAATTGGGAAGTGGATTAGGATCATGTAAGGCCACATGCTGCCCTGCAGTTAACAAAAATTTAGCTGTGAAGCCACATTTGTTAACGTTGAAACGAAACAACTTATACAAGATAAAGATCGATGCTAGAAGAATCAAGCCAGGAAAAGTATGGAGCTAACCGATAAGCATACGAATCCCAATCCTAGATAAGTAAAATCGATCAAGAAACTGGTGTACTTCTTTCAAATCCTTGTAATCGAATTGAGGCCGCTCTTTCTTGAGTTGTTTGACTCCCAAAGCCATCATAGGAACGACATTATTGTGCCTGACCTTAATCATCTTAACCATTTGTGTAAATTTCAAGTCATCATTTTTATCCTTTATTTCTGGATAGGATCGAAGGTCACGAAAAGAATCCAAATACCAATCACGAACCTAAAACAGAGAAAGCAACACAACATTATATACTTGTAATGTACAATATCAAACACCAAGGTGACAGAATTGCATCAACAAGTGTGGGAAATCGAATTTGTTGGAAATATGGAACGGATACATATGGTTCGTAGAGCCAACTCAACTTTGGGATGCATATTGATTGATCAAACACCAGGGTGGTCTATGCCAAAAGGATGAAAATCTAAGGAAAAACAACAGAATCACTAAGTAGGTGGAAACGAACGAACTATTAACAGAAGCAACAATAAGAACGTTCAAGTGTTGGTAACAGAAATAAACTCAATCTAGCAACACTGACTCAACGATCACTAACATGGGTGAAAACCATTGGAGATCAAGGTTCAAATCCCAACAACAAAGACGCGATCAAGTTGGCTTAAACAACACCCTCATTTCTACTTTGTTTAATCTACAATGAATCTTTCAACAACATAGATTATCTATATAAACAACATACAACTAATTTACAAGTAATTCATCATTTTTCACACATTTTAATTCGATGAAACCAACAATAACAACATACACAATGTAATTCCACGAGTAAACCAACCTGTAAAACAGCATTCTTTGAAGACAATCCATAAGGAAGATTTTCAAGCTCAATAACTCTACGAGCAATTCGAATAGGCAACTCTTTATGAACAAATTGAGCAGAAATCAATAAATTTTTCGAAGAACCTCCAAAATTCATCATATGTTTTAAACTAACACCAGTTTGTTTCATGCTACCCCATTCCTTCACCTCCTCTGCCAATTCCTTAACAAGGCTATCACTCAGCTTCTTCTTCGCCATCAAACAAAACTCAAAAAAAAAAAAAAAACACAATTTTGACAATGATAAAGTAAGAGATTTACTCTATAATCTCAAAACAAAATAACATATATCAAAAATCCAAAAAATGGGGTTCATATCTACTTCAAGAATCAAAAAGGGGTCTAGAAAAAAAGTGATTTTTGTCAATAAATGTGGATATTAATGGAAAATTTAATTGACTCATATGAAAAATTTGTTCTTTCATAGCATGGAAGAAGACAGTTACTATACTTAATGCAAAGCAATAGGATTAGAAAAGGTCAAATATACTTTCTTCAGCTTCATCTAAATATACCTCTTTTGTAATATTTTCAGTTACTCATCATTTACCTCTTTTGTTATATTTTCCGTGTAAGAATTAGTTACCTAAGATTTGTAATGTAAGAAGTAGTTACGTCAAGATTTGTAAGGTAAGAATTAGTTACGCAAGATTTATAATGTAAGAATTAGTTATGCAAGATTTGTAATGTAATAATTAGTTACGCAAGATTCGGTAAGATGTAGTAATTTATGTGATAGTTATTGTAGTAGTTATTTGAATAAACTTTAAATAATAGATGAATTGATTTATAGTTTATGTATGTTTATATTGTATTTGATGTGATGAATTCATAGTTACTAAATATTGTATTTGATGCGATAAATTCTGTCTATTACCCGCATATCAATTATTCATTTGTCATATTTTTATTATATGATGAATATAAGGAATGGAACCTTTTTTCCGTGATAGCTTTTGCTACTCAAAAGTCAAAATTGACATGTGATGTTTGAGAACTTTTCTAGGTTTGGATTTATCACCAATTTAATTCTAACACAAAATTTGTCAGCTTGTGATTGGTTAACCAACCAAGCAAATCAAGCAAACAGGTTTCAAGATAGCAAGTGAATATTGGAAGAAGGGTGGGATCTGAACAAAATAATCCGAGTGAATAAAAGCACAAAAACAGAAGGTGTAAAATACTTTAGCTGACAAAATCCATAGCTTCTTATAAGCTGCAAACATAATTCCATAATCTAAATTCATTACATCTTGTCACAAACAAGACATTAAAAGGAGAGTATAGGGGCACAAATGTGGGCAAAATCTAAGATAAAGTAATAACCAAACTAACACTTCTCTAATCACCACCAGCCTTCTGGTAAACATAGGTAAGGCCACATTTACCACAATAGTGCCTATCAAAATGGTTAGCCATGAAGGTTCCAGCGCCACACTCAGCGTTGGGGCACTCCTTACGGAGCCTCTGAACCTTGCCAGAATCATCAACCTTGTAAAACTGGAGGACAGCGAGCTTAACCTTCTTCTTCTTGTGCTTGATCTTCTTAGGCTTGGTGTAAGTTTTCTTCTTACGCTTCTTGGCACCACCACGTAGACGAAGGACAAGGTGGAGGGTAGACTCCTTCTGGATGTTGTAGTCAGCTAGTGTTCGTCCGTCCTCGAGCTGCTTACCGGCGAAAATCAATCGCTGTTGGTCTGGTGGAATGCCTTCCTTGTCTTGAATCTTAGCCTTAACATTGTCAATGGTGTCTGATGACTCTACCTCTAAGGTAATAGTCTTGCCCGTCAGGGTCTTAACAAAGATCTGCATTTTTCACCACTTGGTGCACCAGCTGCACAACTCAACAAAGAGCATATATTCAATATATTAATGACTACACAATTATAAACAAAGCGGGAGAATGTAGCATCCATTGGGAAACTTTTATGGCAATTGGCAACAAAGAAGGACATGTTATGGGTAAAATGGGTGCATGAGATATATATGAAAACATGTAGGAATATTTGGGATCATTGTCCACCTCAGGATAGTAGTTGGTACTGGAAAAAATTGATTGGTTTGAAAGAGAAAATGGTAAGTTGGTACAGAAGAGGCATATTTAGATTAACGACTAATGGTATCTACTCAGTGTCTAGTAGCTATATTGATATGTTGGGTCCTTTGACTAGACTTAGGGAAGAAGATCTAATATGGAGTTCTATTATGTTTACCTGACAAAGGGTGATCCTGTGGATAGCATACCAGAATAAGCTTCTTACAAAGGAGAGGATGATGAGGCTACAGTTTCCAGATGTAGGAGATATTGACTGTTGCTTGTGTGCACTGGCTACGCCAGAGAACCAGCAACACCTTTTTGGAGAGTGCAATTGGATCGGGGAGGTTCGGGGATCGTTGAGTAGATGGGCTGGCATTCCAATTCCAGCAAAAAATGTAGAGGATTGTATGTGATGGATCAAGAATAGACAATGGAGACAATTTCAAAAGGAACTAGCAGCTGCATTATATGGAGCCTTGATTTATTATGCATGGCAAGCAAGGAACTGGAGAGTGTACAGGGGTCTGAATGTAGACACAAGGTTTATAACGACAGATTCAAAAGGAAATCAGAGAAATGGTGAGCTTGTTCATAGGATCTCGAAAAGCAAGAAGGTGCCAAGTTTTGATACTGAGAATTAGTAATTAATATAGGTTTTGTTTGCTGTTTTGCTTATTTTGTTTTAGTAAGTGCGATGGAGGTCTAGATCGACACTGAATAATCTTCCTAGAAGGGGATTCAGATCACTAGATGCTCATAGAATGTAAAGACTGTTGAGGTGTTTTGGTTGTATGGTAATATTCACATTTTATTGCCCAAAAAAAAAAAAAAAAAAAAAAGCGGGAGTTGCTGTATAAATCCCTTGCACTCATTTCACACTATTCCGACCAAATCAAACAAAGCACAGATATTTTATCAATCAGCTAAGTCTCTATTCCAACAAAAAAAAAGTTTCCTTTGTCACCATTGTAACTATTCACTTCATTTTATCATAAAGCTGTAGAACTATTCAATTCTATTTGAGCCAAATCACTGACTACAACTACATACAATGCATAAATACGAATATTTCTTCAATCAAAAAACTAGGCCTCTATTGCAATGAAATTGGAGTTCCTCTATAACCACATTAGACGAAGGAACATATATAACTTGACGAAATCACAAGAAACCATGATATCGTGTGTATGAAAGGGAGTCAGCTATGAATAATATGTAACTATTCAATTATACCCGAGCCAAACTAACGACAACACCTCAATTACAAACAAAACTAACCATTTGCTCTATTTGGGTAATATCAAACAACAAACGGACATTCCATCAAGCAGTTAACTAGGGTTCTATTTCTGTAACAATTAAGGCATATCTGGGGGCAATTTAAACGAACATTTGTTTTAACTTGTAAAAATCAAAACAATGATATGGGGAAATATTTTGCTCAATTCGGGTCAAATCAAACAAAGAACAAATCTTTCATCGATCAATCAACTAGGCAAAATGAACAGATCTTTCATTGATCAGTCAACTAGGCATCTGTTTCAATGAAAAAGAATGCAGTCCCTCTATAACTATGTATGTCTAGTATAGCCTAGCCCAATTTAAAGGAGAAACGTATATTAACATGTAAAAATCACAAGAAACAATGATATGGGGAAAATGGGGTCTAGCTATATGAATACTCTTAAGCTATTCCTTATAAAAACCATTTTGCTCGATTCGGGTCAAATCAAACAAAGAACAAATCTTTCATCAATCAATCAACTGGGCATCTGTTTCAATCAAGCAAATTGCTGTTCACCTCTATCCTAACTCAAATTAACATGTACAAATCACTATAAATAATGATATGTGAGCAATGGGATTAGCTCTAACCATTTTGCTCAATTCGGGTCAAATCAAACAAAGAACAAATCTTTCATTAATCAATCAACTGGGCATCTATTTCAATCAACAAAATTGCAGCTCGGGTCTATTCTAGATCAAATTAACATGTAACAATTACTAAAATCACATCGAACAACGTATAATACATTTGTGTTTTACAATACAAAAGATCATTACATTGTAATTAAAAGAAATTGAAACTTACAAATTTGAAGGTGAAAAAGTGCCGCTACACTGAGAGTTGAAGGAAGAAAAATGGCGGTTAGGGTTTATGAAGAATTTATAGTTCCAATTTGGGCCCTAACTGGGCTTGCAAATAATAATCTGGGCTTGAACCGAAGACCCGTTCGTTTCAATGGGTTATCGAAATGGGATCTTTTGGTAAATTGGATCGAACGGTAGGCGTTTGAACATAAAAATTATGATATAGAAAAAAAGGTATTTGGAACTTGAGTTATGTTATTTAATTAAACGAGTGTTATTTAACATGTGATTGACGTGGCAAAAAAAAATATCAATGAGAGCACATGTCTGAAAACTATGGGCTCGCCGGCTCGTTTGGTTATCGAGATGGAATAAGTTATTTCATGAATTGAGTTATATTAAGATATTCTAGAAAACTTGTTGTCTTACCTTCTATATGTGGATAAGTAATTACACGTTATTTTATTATAATATGTATCTGAAACTAACTAATATTGATGAGTAATATTAATTCAAAACGGAAGTTATTATAGTATGTATAGTATTGTATAGCTCATGTCGATATAGATGAATGTTTTTAGTCTGGACTTAGGAGTGTTATAACTTATAGCAATACACTTGAGTTAGGGTATTTACACTTATTATATACGACTATACACATATTATACATAAAGAGTGTTTGGAATGGGAAAAAATAATGTGTCAAGAGAATTTATATGTAATCTAGTAAAACAGTATGAAATTTCATAAATATAACATTGTATAATATTATATATTGAGATACATAACGTAATATTTTATGTTGGAATATATATCTTTGAAACTTTCAAAATTTGTTCATAAATCGCATTCGTTGAATACGTTTTATTCCTTATTTTATCATCTCTGTTTTTGCTTGTTATTTTTTTCTTCCAGTGAATTGTATTTCACTTTTAGAGAATTATATTCCTTATTTCATTGTAAAATTCGATAGGAAAAGTGTTTGTTGAAGCAAAATTGTCAACTCAACTTTTGATTCTTGTGTTATTATTTTTAATTATTATTATATAGTTTTAATTCGATATTTGTTACTCGATTTGAGGTCTGGAATTTTATTTTTGGGGGCTAAAATATTCCTGATCTCTTAAAATGAATTTTGTATCTAAAGCTCAAACATGAGACTTCTGATTAAATAAAGAGCAATATATATATATATACTAAAATTGAATTCGTACTAAAGAACCACATTGAGAAAATTTGAACTCGCATCGAAAAGTCTTATGGATAAAACTTTCTCAGACTAACTCTCTCAAACTATTGGCAATCGAGCGTACATTGAACTATTTGTTATAAAGACTGAATGAGGTGAGAAGATAATAATAGATATTGAAAATATATATTGCTTCTTTTGTATAACTCATGTAGATATAAATGAATGTTTGTAGCTGGGAGTATTATAGCAATTTAAGACTTAAGTTAGGAGATTTTTTTAATTAGGGGTATAATAGTAACTTAAGATTTAGGTTGGGGAATTCATGATTTAAAAAAATAGATATAGGTATACACTTATTATATATGACTATACACATACATAAAGAGTATATTTAGAATGAAAGCAAAAAAATATAAAATATGTCAAGAGAATTTATATGTAACCTAGTAAAATAGTATGAATTTCCATAGATAATATTACATAATATTATGTATTAAAATACGTGACGTATCATTTTATGTTCAACTGTATCTTTGTAAATTTCAATTTTGTTCATAAATCGCATTCGTTGAATCCGTTTTATTCCTTAATCGCTTTGGTAGCATTTTCAGCTGATCAACAAATTATTTTTCGTCTTATACTTTTTTGCCTTAGAGATTTAATTCTGAATCTTGGTCGACCATTATTCGTATTCCATCAATTCACCTGTTGTTAGTAGGGCTGGGCATTCAGTATTTCGGTTCGGTTTTGGTTTTTTTTTCCGGCTTTTTCGGTTCTTGTACAACGTGTACCGAACACCGAACCGAAATAATTCGGTTCGATTCGGTTTTTATTATTTCGGTTCTGTTTTTTGTTATGGGCCTGCTTAGTGGGCTTTTTAAAATTTTGTAATTTTTTGTTTATTTTATTTATGTTTATTTCTTTTTGCTTATTTTACTCTGTTTTTCAAATTATTGTATGATTCAAAATAATAAATTGTCGTTAACATTGAAATTTAGCCTTGTTATAACATTGAAATTTACCGGTTGTTGTTGTGCTACGGCTGCCTGCTGGTCGATTGGCAGCTGCTGCATGCTGCTGGTCGCCGGAACGGTCGACACTGCTATAGTCTGTAGACGATTAGACGTGGGAAGTGGGAACGGTAATTTTTGCCTTTTGGAAAGTGGGTTTGTAAANTTTTTTTTAATGAAATGTTTTCTTGGTAAAGAAAGTTTTTAATTCCTTATGGTTTTAGTGTCTATGCGATGAATGAATGCTAAGAGGCTTGTATTAGACCTCTTCGAGGTCGAGTACGCCGGTTACGACTAGGGAGTGATCCCGGGTCGTGACAGTACGGGATAGAGTTACTATGAAAAGATAGGCGAAATGCTAAAATAGAACTATTAAACAATAAGTAAAGACAAAATAAGAAGAAAATATTAAGGTAACGACACGATCATACCAAATCGATCGTTATACAAAATGAATTTTTTCATCGTTACCTAATGATGAATTTAAATAATACGATACAATAAAATTTAAGTAACAATCAAAATAAATAATATACTGAAGCTAACAGAGTAACAGTACAACAGATAATAACCATCCAAATAAGGTATTGCATTTGGTTATTGGGATGGAATAAATAAGAATATTATATAGAAGGCATGATACATAAACATGATCCTTAACTTGGCGTCAGCTGACAACTATGATCTTTAACTTTGGGTGTGCACAAGTAGGCACTTAAACTTGTATAAAATTGAACAAATAGACACATTTGTCCTACATGACACCCTGCATGAAAATTGTGTCCTACGTGGCGTTCTACATGTATGATGTCATGTCTGACGCATGTGTCTACTTATTCAATTTTATACAAGTTAAGGGTCTACTTGTGCACACTCAAAGATGGAGGACATAGTTATCTGTTGAAGCCAAGTTATTCGTTATGTTTATGTATTATGCCTATATAGAATTAGTTATTTCATTTTTATATTAACACTATTCAAACTTAATTAATATCCAAAACTATAACTAATACATGATAATTGGAATTGCCTTTTAAGATAAAAGATTTATCAAAAATAACTTTTCTACTTCTTAGATAATTTTATATGCGTATAATCCTACCTTTCCTAAATTTTATTTTATGAAATTACGTTGAATATGCTATTATTGTTGAACTAGAATAATTTAGAACGAACAACAATTTTAAAAAGAAAATGGCCATTGAAAAATATTGCAATAATGGACTTGTTAACGGTAATGAAATATTGTTTCTTGAAAGCTATAGGTAGTAGTTATAATAATGTCAATTCATTTCTTAGTTTGACCCCACTTTGAATTGTTGAAATAACTATAATTTTGTATTGAAGACATTTTTTCCCAAAATTCAATTCTTATATGATCTAAGCAAATGAACAGATTATAGTTCATAATAAAATATCGAAATATCTTAAGACATTATATTAATAAATAATATATTTTTATATTTTTTTTATAAATAAATATTTATGATTATAAATGTTCAAACACATATAATTTTATAAAGATTCATTAATCAATTTCATGGTATATAAATTCCCTTCATGTCAAAGTATTGAGTTTTCTTTTTTCAAAATATAAACTTATAAATCAAGCTTCACATTTTAAAACAACTGAGATCATAATATGAAGATTCAAATTACGATCCCAAATTACATGTGATATCATTACTTTATGTCATATGTTTAAACAAAAGCTAAGTCCAACTGAAACTAATAATATAAGTGGTATACATTTTAGCGAGAAAGTCCCACATTGAGAATTTTTCAACTCACGTGAAAGTTTCATATTAGAGATAAAATGTAAAATATTTCTTAATTAAGACGACCTTATACCTAATATTCAAACTCAAAACTTAACAATTAAGATTTACTTACCACTCCATCTCAACTTTCGTCAATAAAAATAACATCATAAAACCGTAAAACTCACAAGCGGACCTGACTCATCAAACAGTAAAACTCACAAGCAAACCTGACTTTTGTCGATAGAAATAACATCATAGGACCGTAAAACTCACGAGCAGACCTGACTTTCGTCAATAGAAATAATATCATAAGACCGTAAAATTCACAAGTAGACCCGAACACCGCGATTATAAAACCAAAGTTATGTTAGCAAACTAATATGCAAGGGTGTCATGTGCACAACACCTTGACAAGAAAGAGAAAAGAGAAAAAAAACAGAAAAAAGTGACCATTGGCAGCCTGTATTTCCATCATTATTTTTGCTTAATACCAGACACACAAATTAAAATTAGTTCTCTTTTCCCCTTTTTCCTCTTCAAGAACCCTAAAAACCATCCCAAATCCAATTTTCCCCTCTTTGGGTTTTGTTCCTTGTCAAAAAAAACCCCATAAAATCTCAATCTTTCCATCTTTAGAACCCTCAGTTTTCAATTTCAGTTTTTTTGGTGTAAAATGGGATGAATTCTGTGAAATTTTGAGTTTTGGGGAGTTGGGTGTTTGTAATTTGATTTGCCGGTGAAGAATTTGTTTGGGTTCTAACCGGCGGTGAAGGAAAAAGAAGAGAAAAAAGGGGATAACGATTGCTCAAAAAATGGCGAATTTGGACTTACAAATGAACTCACAAATGGAACAGATCCATGGAGAGATTCGGGATAATTTCCGAGCTCTAGCGTAATTTTCTCGTCTTTATTGTCACAATTTAATGAATAATTGCAGTTTTTTTGGGCTCTTTTTGATGTGCATTGTTTATGTTTAGATGTGTAAATTGAAATGATAGGGCCTCGAATGAATCGGGAAGGGTATTGAGCATTTGTACAGCCAATTTCATTAAGTTTGGGATTGAGTCGTAGTTGTTATAAGTGTTGTTTGTTGTACTAGATATAAAAATGGAATCTTTTGAGTTTTTTGAGGCTTGTAGTGTAGTATGGAGTAGTTAATTGAGATATTATTGGATATAATGAAATATGATTGGCTTTCCTTTGTGGGATAAGCTTTGAGTTTAATGTTTTTATTCGTATGATTCAACGATGAAATGAAAGTAGCCTCACTCTTGTATGCGGAATAGCTACTCCGAAAAAACATGGATGACTGGAATTTTGTATTATTTTTCTATTTTGGTCTTCACTGACGTGCATGTTCAAAAGCATAGAACTTGGCTAAAGGAAGATGGTGGTGGTACGTGAACAGTTAGACCAAAATAATATTCTAATTATGACAGAATTTATATTGCTGACCCGTCTAATTTGGGATTGAGGTTTAGTGCATCAATTGATTTGAAGTTGCGGGTGGAATTATGCCTACGTGCATGTGTGAAAGCGCAGAGCTTGGATAAAGCAAGAGTGTTGCATAAATTGATAATGAGACTACACATAGTCTAATCACGATATAGAGGATTTTGTGTAGCTTATCCCGACTAGTTTCACTGAGAGTTAGTTAATTGATTGATTTGAAGTTGGATGAGGTGGGGGTTTCAGTTAGAAATTTAAGTTAGTTTGTGGCGGAGCTCTGGGTAGATGTCTTGTAAGATTTCATGAATTTCAATCATGGATTCATTATCCTCCGTGTCATTATTTTTGTTGGTTAGCCAATCTGCTAAGTTGTTATAGTAGCTTAAACTCTTTTTTGTGACCAATGACTATCGAGTTACTGCTCTTGCTGTCGGAGCCCCTTTTACCATTTTAGCTAGTCAAATAAGCTTATGCATTCAGAATATAAGGACCTAAGTTAATTGACTATGCTCTTTGATGGCTATTGCTAAATGAACCATCTTAATGGATAAACTGGTCCGTTTACTAAGTGCTGTACTTTGGAACAATAACACACTATAGATTATTGTGATATCCCAAATTTAACGCTTTCATATGTCATCCATTTTGTCCATAAGTATTATTTTCTTCTCTGTCCATTATAGTGCTTGTCGTAGCTATGGTTAAAGTAGTAAAATATTGAAGGTTGATATGATAAATGGTAAAATATTGAAAGATTTATATGACTATGAATACATGCCTAATTGAAACTTTCTAGATCATTATATAATGCACTAAACAATGTACATTTTCCCCCCAACACTAGCTCATGTACAAACTAGTTTATCAACCCCAGAGCGGAAAGCGCCTTCTTCTTATTAATAAAAAGGATGTACTTTTTCTTAATGACGGTGGTGTTTGGGCCAACTTGCGCTCACCTCATCTATTCGACCGAGTACTTGCTAGCTCCTACCATCATAGGTAGTGGGTAACTTTGCCCACCAAGGCTTAGGCAAGTGCGATCACCTAGTGTTTTTTTGCCTCCATCGAGATTTGAATTTTAGATCTCATTGGATCTCCTCCCACCTCATTGACCACTAAATCATACTTTTTGGTTGTGGATGTACTTGGAAACAATACATTTTTTTAAAATGTAACAACTTTTATATCCTTAAATGCACAAAAGGCTGTGTGAGCCATATTCACGGAGATATAAGATTACCAAAAGTATTCTTCCTTACGGGCACTCTAGTACTTGTAATAGGGACTCAGTGTCATCTATATGCTCTTGTTTTCACCAAAAATGAAACAACATGATACAATTTAATTTTATATTCTGGATTGAGTTTCACTTATCTTTAAAACATCGTGAGTTCCTCTCTGTCCATATAGTCCTCCATATACAGGCCGGTATTATGACCTATCTTCTTTTCTGTTCTGTTATTCTTCCACTTTTATGCCAGCTTTACAAAAAATCCAGTGTTCTTCTTGGCATTGTCCAACTCAAACCTATCATAGCTGGAAAAATGTCCTGTAGTTGTGCAGTCACTTTGCAATGTATAAAAACAAATTGCTATTTGTTTCTGCATCTTTACTTGAAACAAATACATTAGTTTAATGGATCGAGAAAGGTTGGAATTAGATCTGCAAAGATATATTAGTTAACTCGTTTGTTTTAGCCATGGTACCGACCTGTTCTAGCTTGACATTAAGGCATAGCAGTAGTAGTTGTCGTTCATTATCTATATCAAAACTTCTTTTCTGTGATTCTGTCTCTATACTTTGAAGTGCTTTGTGGTGCTCTTCTCTTCCGTATAACATTTCGGTTCCTTAACAAGCATGCATGTGCATGTCCTTAATCATTTCTTTTCATGAAATGTACACTAATTTGCACATCTTTTTCTGTGTTTCCTCAGAAATGGATTTCAAAAGCTGGATAAGATCAAAGATTCCAATAGACAGAGTAAACAGTTGGAAGAACTTACTGGAAAGATGAGAGAGTGTAAAAGGTAACATTTTTTATTTTATTTTATCTTTTACCTAATTTCATACTTGTATAGCTGGAAATACACACCTTTTACCGGTGAAATGTTTGGTCCTTCCATTTTTTTCTTTTGAAAATTTACATTTGATCCTTCAAAATCTATATCAGGAAGTCCAGCTATTAGCATACTGGATTTATGTCTCAGCCGAATAAAATTCCTCAATACCTACCAAAATAAATTATAGTATTATTTATCTTGATCAAAAGTAATTATAGTATTTATTTGGTCTTGAATTTAAACTGCTGTTTTCAACTTCTTATTTCTATTTAATATTGTTATTAGACTTAGAGTGTTTACTCTCTCATCAGAAATAATGCTGGTTCGTGAATTATCTCTTGGGTAGTGAATAATTAGTTTCCATGTTAGGGTGATTGTTAATACTTTTACTTTCCCATTCTTCTTTTAGGTTAGTTAAAGAGTTTGATCGTGAGATTAAAGATGAGGAGAGTAAAAGTCCTCCCGAGGTCAACAAACAACTCAATGATGAGAAGCAATCAATGGTAAGTTGGATCTCTTATTAAGAAAAGGAGTTTATTGGGGATCTCAATTGAGCTTGAAGTGGTAAGCAGTGCATGTACTCCAATGATGGTTATCTTAGTTTATTCTGTGAACCTGTGCTAACTTTTCATCCATTTCCCTTCCTGTGCACTGCATGATGACACTGCCGTTGTAAATATAAGCGTCCATTACCTTTGCAAGAGAAAGAATTTTTCGTTTTGATTTAGTTAATGTTGTTACTTTTGGCAGTGATGTTTTGTGTAACTTAACTTTCAATAATAGGGCTACTCGATGAGAAATGAGTTTCTAATTGGCATTGCAATTTGCAGCTTTGGTGCCACTCTCATTTCCTTCTTGTTTTCCATGTTTTGCTTTACCATTAAGCTTTCTGTGATCCATATAACACAGAGACAACGTATCCTATACATATACTTCAAAACCATCATGTTATTGTCTTTTGGTGTGTGCCTTTTTTTATCAATTGCAAACTTCACTATTCCACTTTGGATATACATAAAGAGGCTGTTGCAAAGCGATCAAGATATGTGGGTGGCTAATATGAATTTTGGGCACTGCCTTTGCGAGACTACACATTTGTTTGGTCGATTCACTATACTAATAGTACACATACCAGTTCTGTGGGACACTGCTCTAATTTTTTTTAATTTTGCAGATCAAAGAGCTAAACTCATATGTGGCCTTGAGAAAAACGTGAGTTCTCAACAAATTTATTCTTTTTTCCACTCTGGTTTCTGCTCCCAGGAAATTTTCTTCTCTTTTGTCTCAACTTGCATGCTGTTTCACATGTTGTGTAGAATGTTTGGAAGTTGGATATGTTAATGAACTTTTACATTTGCATGACTTTGTTTGCGAATTATATAATGTGTATACACAAGCGCCGACTCAAGGCTGCAATCCCTTATACGTCAATAGGCCCTTTCTACTCAATAAAGTCACTCCTTCCACAAAAAATGAATGACATGGCTCGTCCACGAAGATAAAACCGTCAAATTTTGGGATTTGTTTCTGACATCAATTGGATTGACTTCTGGAGAAGAAAATTTCTTTCATTGGGAAACTATACAAAAGTACTATGAATCCACATTTTAAAGAAGTATTTAGAAAGTTAAAGAGAAATATGGCTAATGAAATCTAAATTAGTCTCAAGAAAAGAGTTCCTAAAACCTGATGTTGCTCCTTCATTATCTAGTTTGTTCAGGTTCTCTGATAAATAAACGTTTGGTTTTTGTTACCTCATTCTTTCAATTGGCTGGGATGCAGGTATATGAGCAGTCTTGGCAATAAGAGGGTTGAGCTATTTGATATGGGAGCAGGTGGAAGTGAACCAACAGCGGAGGAAAACGTTCAGATGGCATCAGGTTGGAACAATAACCTATTATTCTTAGATTTTCAGATGGAAACATTTATTTTCCAATTATTCTAGGGAGCATATTTGTAAGGTTCTGAGTTCTGACTTTGTTTTCCCAGCTTCTCTTTTCCAATTATTCTTGGACTTGCAGATGGAAGCATTTCTTTGAAGTTATTTTTGTTAGATTTCCCAGTGTAGATCTTAATATGCATGACTTTATGTTATACTAGTGACCCTAAAAAACACATATTTGGGCACTCTTGAATGTGTAATCCACCTGCTGTTCATTCAACTGCATTTGTTCCTTAAATCCATGACTTAAAAGAACAAAGGGCCGAGGGTATAAACTCATTGCGCCTGTTGATTCATGATTACTGAGGATTCCAATTTCACGTTCCTTAGTTGTAGAGAAGAATCTGAACTGAGAATGCATCTAAGCAACTTGTGGACTCGCTATACTGGTCTTCTCATTCATTTTAATCTTCTTGCAGAAATGTCAAATCAGGAGCTCATCAGTGCTGGAAATAAGACAATGGATGAAACTGATCAAGCCATTGAACGCTCCAAACAGGTTCAGTAGTTCATTTTAACGTTGTTTCAGCATATCTACCATCCGTATCTTAAGCTTATTTCTACTCTGTAGGTTGTTCACCAAACAATTGAAGTGGGAACACAAACTGCTACTACCTTGAAAGGCCAAGTGAGTATCATTGCAATTATTCATTTCCTTCGATTTGTTTTGTCTTAGAATAACCATCTAATTTTTTGTAGTCTCTTTGTTATGTAGACTGATCAAATGGGTCGTGTTGTCAATGAGCTTGACACAATTCACTTCTCCATTAAAAAAGCATCCCAGCTTGTCAAGGAAATTGGACGGCAGGTATGTTCTAAAATCCCCATATTTATGAAGTGTTTTGTGTTCTTTCATTTTTTTTGATTAATTAATCTAGCTCCCAACTTTTTCAGGTTGCCACGGATAAATGCATCATGCTTTTCCTCTTCCTCATTGTCTGTGGTGTAGTTGCCATAATTGTTGTGAAGGTAGTTTCTCATACCATGGATTTTTTTTTTATTTTTTTTTTATAGATATAGCCAAAGGTACAGCGGAAGGGGACATAGACCTGACCTCCACAAATACAAAACTAAGATAGAGCTAACTTCCTAGTTGTTAGACATCTACACTAAGAGATCCATCATGTATCACAAAAAGTGATAAACTACATGATGGAGCTTCTCCTTTGACGATTGAATCACTATACAGTTAAGGAGCATCTAAGGAGAGTGGCAAAAACAATTGATCAGAAAGATGAAGTGGAGAGGTAAAGTTCTTCACAAAAACTTTCTTCTCAGAGGTAATGAAGAACTGCTTCATTGTGATTAGGGATTCCACATAGCCTGGAGAGGCTCCCAATGACATAAACCACAGAAGAAATGTTATCCATATCCATTAGAATAGCTATTATTACGATGAGGAAGGATCAATGTTCTGGTCCTTTTATGTCTGAAAGCTGGAGTCCCTACAAAGTCTTGATGAATTTGACCTCTGATGTTTGTCGGGATTGCACCAATGGAGTCAAAAACTCTCAGTTGTTGGATGCCATGGCTATACTTGGACAGTGAATCAGCAGGACGATTGGCTTCTCTGTAGATGTGGGAGACTCTAAAGTTACTGCATTGTTGGCATAAAGATCTGATGACCTTCAGCATCATTATGAGATTCCAAGGAGCTTTAGAGGAGTATTTGATCCAAGTGCCCAATAAGTTGGAGTCAGTCTCCAGATGAATATTAGTGTGACCATTATCCAGACACCATTTAATGCCCAATCATACCATGGATTAGTTGAAGTAAATAAACATATCATATAATTATGGGGGACTCCCACANTGATTAATTAATCTAGCTCCCAACTTTTTCAGGTTGCCACGGATAAATGCATCATGCTTTTCCTCTTCCTCATTGTCTGTGGTGTAGTTGCCATAATTGTTGTGAAGGTAGTTTCTCATACCATGGATTAGTTTAAGTAAATAAACATATCATATAATCATGGGGGACTCCCACAGTTTTGAAGCGGAACGTTCAACTTTATATCTATATATACAAATATGTTACCTTCTCAACAAAATAATAAACATATCATAGATATCCTTGCTGCGTTTTTCAACTCAAGAGCATATGTTGATGCATAAAAGAGCTCGTATCTACTACGCAAGTGTTACTTGTAGGTGGTGATATCTTCAAGCTCTTAGTACTCTTAGCCACTTTCTGCCTAAAACTCTGCAATCTTTTAAGCGTTTGCTTGACTACATGTAGATACTGTGTTTTACAGCCGAATTTCTCTGTTCTTGTGTTTTCAGATTGTGAATCCTCACAACAAGGATATAAGGGATATCCCCGGACTGGCACCTCCAGCACCTGCAAGGAGATTGCTATATCTAAGGCCCGGACAAGATTTCATGTAAATCTTTAAGGACGGATCCATCCAATTTTCTATATGGTACCACTGTAAAGAAGTATCAGAGGAATGCTATTCGTGGAGAGCTGCACGTTTACTGTGATCTTCTCCCTGTCTAAGTTGTGCATACCGTATTTGCTCTGTTGTGCATTTCTTTTTCCTTTCCATTCCATTCCATTTTCTATTATGTAAATCTTACACAATATTTGTCTTGTATTCGCCTTTTTTTGCATTTTATGGTGCATTGGATTCATTCTGTAACCTCTTGGAGTGTTAGAAGAGTTGCAAGCAGACAAAGAGAACACCAATATACTACTCATATGCTATTTCTTTTCTCTTCATGTATGTATGTATGTATGCCCAACAATGGTGTTTTGATGTCGAATTAGACAACTATGTGAACGAGTTACGATTATTTACTTATCTTTGAAATGTTAAATCCTTCTTCTGGAGCCAATGGTGGCCTTACCCTTTGAAACTGCTATAACACAAGAACTTAGAGAAATATCCATGGTGCTAACTGTCTCTGAGGACAGTTCTGAAGAATGATCATACTGTAACTGTAGTGATAACTAAAATATGAAGATAATGCAGGGATTGTGATGCAAAAATTGGGTTTGCACTTTCCCTTCTAGTGCCAGCAAAATAAACCCATATTTTGGTAACCCGCCCAATTCGTCCAACCCGCTCATATTTTAATGGGTTGGGTGAGTGACTTTTTACATGGGTAAAATATGGGTTGATACCCATATTCAACCCACAAAAATAAGGATTAGTCAAATGGGTTAAACTTTTAACTTCTGTTCACTCAAAATTCATGATATCACCAAAAATATTGTAATTCTCTTCTTTTTTATGTTTTCTATAAAACTAATTATTTTTCCCTATAATTGAAAATGTGAAGTTTTTGGCCCTCCAAAAATATATTTTTTAAATGTACATTTCTTTTGTTAATTATAATTATATTTTTTTATTTGTTTAATTTTATATTGGATAATAAATAATAGTGTAAAATAAGCAAATCATGTACTAGTATTGACATTGTTTAAAGTGCATTAAGCATGTTTTTGTTATAAAATGCAAATATTCATTTATTTTGAAATTAAAATATGTTCCCTTGTTATTATATAAATTTATTTTATAATGAAAAGTTATAGGATTTTTTTTACTTCTATGATATAATAAAACAAAATGAAGCATTTTCAACATTTTTCATCTAAAAAAAGACTAAAATATTTTCTCCATGTTGAATTCTTAAGTAGAGTACTATTTACTCATGAAAATATGGGTAAACTAGTACTTTACCCAACCCATTTGTTACCCAATCTATTTTTACCCATATCAAATACGGGTGGGTTGAATTATTACCCATTTTCAACCCGCTCAAATTTGACCCAACCCACCCATTTGCCATCACTACCCCTTTAATAACTTGAAACTACAGATAAGACCCTCTGAGCATGACGCTTGGGGCACGGATGGATTCAGAATTTAAAGTATGTGGATTTATAGAATTGTCACTCTCGTTATTCTTTAATGACAATAACAAACTTAATGAGTGTTTTATTTTTCATAATGGCGGTATTTGAATGTGCTTACATGCACTTTGACTAGTTTATCGAGTACTTTCTACTTGCACAAACATCGGTTAACTTCTCGGATTTAAGTTTGGATGAGTAGAATTATCTTGTACTCATAATGGTGGTATTTGAATGTGCTTACATGCACTTCGACTATTTTATCGGGTTCTTGTTACTTTTCACTTGCACAAACATCGATTAACTTCTCAGATTTAAGTTTGGATGAGTAGAATTATCTGGTACTCATTTTGATGGAAGATAACACATAAAATGGAGTAGTTAAAGTATGTTGACTCGGATACCAATGTTATTTTTTATATATATAAACGAAAAAAACTATTAAAAGGAACATCACATACTAGTTCTATAGCTATTGTCCCAAACAAGAAAGATTTAACATATTTGATCAATCTTGATTTGGTCGAAGTACGATGAGATGCTTTTAATCATTTCATTTTTTTTCTTTATACTATATGGTTTTTGACTTTTCATTTTCATATAATCATATGATCATGTTACGTTTATTATACTCCTATGCTAGCTTTTGCTTTCAAAATTTAAAATATTTGGAGGGATTACTCGAAAATTGTTGCTAAAATTTATTTAGTTAGACTATCAAAGATCGCGATATAGGATGGATAGGATCTCTTATCTTGAAAGTAGCAATTGAGCACATGATTGGTTGTTTAATTATGTTTATGTGGTTGAATTTGGTCTAATCCTAATGAAAAAGGACAAAATAAAATTAATAATGTTAATACTATAAAATTAATAATGCTAATGGTATGTTATCAAATATGGTTAATTGATAGCTAAGTTATTGGGTTGAATTTGGTCTAATCCTAATGAAAAAGGACAAAATAAAATTAATAATGTTAATACTATAAAATTAATAAAGCTAATGGTATGTTATCAAATATGGTTAATTGATAGCTAAGTTATTGGGTCCCTTGTCTTTTCATTAGTCAACAAAACCCATCTCATAATGAAGAATATTACATAATATATAAGTGATGAATATAAAACATAATCAGTAGGTGTATGTAGAATATTAAAATATTTATAAATATATTAAGAGGTATATTCATCGCGGTTATATAAAATTAGATAAGATTTTAAAAAAACTGTCACAATCGATAGAAGATGCAAATAACATACATAGATGATAAAATTGGAAAAAATCGCTTGTGAAAATTCAGTCATGTTTGAAGTCGATCTCCAAATTAAACTCCAAATACATCAGTTTGTTGGGGTAACTTATAATGGTTAAAAGTGATAAAATCGACTTAAAATTACATTAGTTTTTGTTGTAAACCTATTAAGAACCATCATGAAAGAAACAAATGTATATAATCAATCAAATTAACAAGGGTTTAGTTTCATGTTAGTATATTTACGTTAGGTTCGATATTTTTAAAAATGTTTTAGTCTTATCAAAAATTTTATATCAGTATAAAATATAGTAAAAAATTTCTAGTGTACGTTATAAACACTTGCTTTGAAGAATATTGAACAAACATAAAATTATTAAATAAAACGATACAACTATATATAAGTATTTTTGTTCGTATGACTAATTTCAACTTGTTTGCGACTGAAATACAATTATTAATTATTGACACATAATATTAGACTAGTTAGTGTTCAAATTTTGCGGCTACTTTTTCCTGCCTGGTCGAAAATGAAATAGACACCAAATAACACATTTAAGACTATAGTCTTATATTCAAGAAAATTCTCAATTCTACACACTGTAGAAATTGTACATCTTTGAAAAACAGAATGTAGTTTGGAACATGGGCGTCAATAAGAAGGTGCGAGAGGTTAACTTCAGGAGTCAAAAAAGATAGAGGTATATTCGAGAAATAATTGGGGTTGGAGATGTAGGGATTTGGGGTTGGGTAATTAGATAAGACATGTCATAAGTCCATAACTTTAGTTTACTACGAACATAACCCTATATAGGAAGGTTTGGAGCGAGATCGAGAATAGAGATAGTAAGTAATTGAGGGCGACACACTATGTGTGAGAAGACGTCAGGGGTTATTATTTAGTAGTCATGTTATCACTTATTCTTTATTGCGTATTACTACATGTTACTTAATTTACTTTGTATGTTGCTGTTTTGTTATCATATTAATCTTGTAAATTTATTTCACAATTTTTTTTTTCGAGTCACGAATCTATCGAAAACAACCCTTTATTCTATAAAAATAAATATAAAATATGTATATATCCGACTCTTTCTAGATCTGCTCATGAAATTACACTAAATATGATGTTATTCATGTTGTACCTAATATCATAAATAAGTTGTAAGTTTGGTGACAAGCAAGAAATCGTTGAAACTGTTCACAAATTTTAAATTCGTCCTTATTAATCTTATAAAATATACATAAATATTATTATTAATAATAATTGCAACCTTCATAGAAATGTACATTGGTGACCCACAACACGAATGGTACATTATATTTTTATGACTCCCACCTACCAAATCAATACCTAAAAAGCTTATCTTCACAACAAACCATTAATATATAGAGATCTCCAATATATATGATATTGTTAAGACATATCCAGTAGCAGTGAAGGAATTAGAATTTTCATTAAAAATATAAAATAAGTGAAATCAATTAAAATTCAACATCTACTATATATATCAAAAAATAATTTTAATCATATATAAATAATATTATATTCTTTTTTAGTGAAAGTGATCCGAATAAATCATCTGAATCCTATCTGACTTCGCCCAGAGAGTGGGTTATGGGGACAGTCATCACCTTCCATAGGACATAATCAGATTTTATGTGTACAATACATTAGTAACAACCACTACAGTATTCATTTGTGACCATGAGATTTTCTTGTGATAGTAATTGCGAATAATTTGTTAAATTTCTTGAAGTGTTATTCGTTGTCTATTCATGCGCGCGTATTTTTCTTAACTTATTATTGACATAAATCTAATCTGACCACTTTCTTATCTTTCGTTTTCAGTGTCAGTGTTGGTCACTACAACAAAAATAACTTTAAGTGGCAATAAATAGACACATTAATAAAGAATGCTAAAGTCTTGACCAACATTAGTTAAATGTCATTACATTCAGCGTCGCTAAAGGCTTTATGGACATATACAAAGAGTGCTAATTGTCGTTAAAAATGCATATTTAGGGGCTATTGAGCTATTATCATTAATTAATTTTCGCTAAAGATCTTTGATGTAGTGAGTGTTAGTTCAAGATAATACTTTCGCCATTGAATAGACAATTATTTCTACAACAAATATAAATAAACACGATATGAGAATTTGTTAATTAATTTTTATCATAATTTTATAATTTATAAATTGACAAATACTTTAGTTTTAAATAATAGTCATAAAATAGATTGGTATTGCCACCGTCAAAATATTAAATTTGGTCGACATATAATATTTTTTCTAAAAAGACATTCAACAACCGTCCAAGTCTTATTTAATTTTTCTTTTTTGACTTGCTAACCCCACATTTAAACAATCAAAATAATTAATAAATGCAAATATGGAAATTCACAATTTTCATGATTTTTTTAAGAAATCAAAGAGATTGACAGTTGAGAAGGCCTGGGTGTGTCCATTGTTTATAGTACTACCTACTTATAAGGACATTAACTATAAGGGGCAGTTTGGTCGGAAAATAAGTTATTTTGAGATTTATTATTAGTCTTTAATGAGGAATTTCTAGTAAGGGCGAGTCATTAGATTGTGTTGATTATATCCTAATCTTTTGTACATCACTCGCTCCTATCGATTGAATGTTCAGATGAAATGTTTGGATTGCGGTGATGTTGTCAGTTCGTTGTTTGCATATGGGATAAAAATTACATACAATTCGAGAATAATTTATTCAACGATTTTATTCCAACGAATATAAGATAAATTCATTCTAAAATTAGCTATCCATTATGAATCTTTTCAAATTTAACAACTTATTAAATGCTAAACTATTAGTAATTATCTATATATTATATTAAATTATGTGATTACTCTATATTTATGGGTGATATTATTCTACAACTACTCTAGATATGACATATATTATAATTATATAATTCTTATATAAAGGGAAGAAACACATATTTCAATTAGTTGAAGATTAAATGAACTTAAGTTTAATATTATAAAGACCAAAGTCATAATTCACCACTATTTTGAGGGATCAAAAGTGTAATTATAATATTATTATTATTATCATTATTATACTAATGTGTCTCAATAAATTTCATTCAAATTGCATCATTGCCTGTCCCTTTCCACTCTTCATTACATCTAATTTTAATTATTAATACCCACTAACCCTCTTTTCTTTTCTTAATAATATTTGTAACTACATCAACTTTATTTTATGTTTGACTCACTAGCCAATTATTCATTATACTCTCTCCCCGTCCCAATTTAAGTATCTTAGTTTAATCTGATATAAAATTTTAAAAATAAAATTAATAAAATTAAATTTAAATCTTATGATCTTAAACCTGTCATTTTGTATGTAAAATTAGATAAACCATAAAAGAAAATATGAGACTTAGATTGGAAAGATATGATTTATAACAACATAAATTATTTAATTTTTTTGTTTTAGACCATAAATTTCGAAAGTAACGATGTCACGTAAATTGAGACGGAGAACCATTATAATACTACTAATATATACTCCCTCCGTCCCTTTTTAGTTGTCCACTTTAGAAATGACACACAGNTTCATTATACTCTCTCCCCGTCCCAATTTAAGTATCTTAGTTTAATCTGATATAAAATTTTAAAAATAAAATTAATAAAATTAAATTTAAATCTTATGATCTTAAACCTGTCATTTTGTATGTAAAATTAGATAAACCATAAAAGAAAATATGAGACTTAGATTGGAAAGATATGATTTATAACAACATAAATTATTTAATTTTTTTGTTTTAGACCATAAATTTCGAAAGTAACGATGTCACGTAAAATGAGATGGAGAACCATTATAATACTACTAATATATATATCCCAAGAGACAGGAAGCTGCATTTGCAGAGCACTGTAAGTCTGGTACTCCAATTACTTTGTCTCCAGTATTAATTTGAGAGATTCTTGATAATCAATCACATTCATTAGTAGACAATTTCAAAATCATTTTGAGCCAAAAAGCAAACTTTTTTTTTTTCATGCTTCTGTTTTACTGTATAGCAAAGCATTACCAAACACTGATAATAACCCCACATTTCCATCCCAAGATTTCATGTTTTCTTTGTTGAGATTTCTCTTTGCCTTTTACTTCAAAGGAAGGTTTCCTTTTGGCATATGCTTGAATTAAGGAAGGTCTATTTTCCCATTTCTAAAAGGGTCCCTCTTTTTTTGTTTTCTTGGTATTTTTGCATATTTGAGAAATGGGATTCTTGATTTGAAAATGGCTTCATTTCCCAAATGGGGTTTGGAGATTTTAGGAGTATAAGAGATCTGGGGTTTGGATTTTTCTTCATTGTAGTGAGTAGAGGTTGTGTGTAGTGTTGGTAGAGGCTTACTTCTACTTGTGGGATCTCATCATAAATAGGTAAAGATTGAATCTTTTGTACATTTAATGTGTTGCTTGAGCTTGAATACTTGATTTAGCATTGAAAGATTGAATCTTTTGTACATTTAATGTGATTTTGTGAGGTTGAACACTTGATTTAGCATTGAAAGTTTGAATCTTTTGTACATTTAATGTGATTTTGTAAGCTTGAACACTTGATTTAGCATTGAAAGTTTGAATCTTTGACTTTGATTTCTTCTACATTGAAGAACTATATAATCTGCATGCATTTATTGTAATAATCCTTACCTACCTTTGTGGTATATTGATTGTAGTGTAAAGTTTGAATCTTTGAACATTTTTTGTGTCTTAGCATTGGAAGTTTAAGTCTTTTGTACATTTTATGTGATTCTGTGAGCTTGAACAGTTGGTTTAGCTTTGAAAGTTTGAATCTTTTGTACATTTTATCTGTTTATGTGAGCTTTAGCATTTAATTTGGCATTGAAAGTTTGAATCTTTTGTACATTCATGTGTTTCTGTGAGCTTGAACACTTGATTTAGCATTGGAAGTTTGAATCTTTTCCTGAAGTTGGTCTTATTTCCCTATTCAGTTAAGTATAATATTTCTTTCTGCTTCCTAAATGGAATTAATATCATTCTCTTTTTCTCTCATAACTCTGCCCTTGTCCGAGCTTGTAAAACCCGATGTGGCATATTGATGTCAGTGTAAACATAATCTAACTACAGTGAGAATCCTCTATGTACTGGAATTGATACAGAGGATACACATAGCAGCTTTCAAATAATTTTGGATTCAAAGATAGTTGATTGATTGACCTCGTGCCCTCCTCTTATTTACTTCCTACGACTTAGGTAGTTATCGGATAATTAAATGGAGATCTATTTATTGAATGCATTTCCTCTGCTGGTGTGTCTGAAACTTTGATCGTCTCCTGATTTTGAATCTTGTGGTTTTAAATTAAAAATATGTCAAATGTATCAAAATGCCCTTTAATTTTGTGGTCTTAAACATGTTGCGTGGAAACTTGAAATTAAAGAGTTGCTAAAAAAGGGGAAAGGGTCATTCTTTTTTAAATGAACTAAAAATGAAAGTAGATCAAAGAAATTGTAACGGAGGGAGTATAAGATACATGATAGGCAATGCCAACTACTTGTGATTAAAGACTGGTTGTTGTTACATTTAAAGGGCTTTGTATATTAGTCTGGTTGTTAGTATAGGAATAAGTGTGATATTTTGAGAACCTCTAGTCAAGAAGATCTTGAGTTTACCTTAAAAGACTAATTATTTACTAGTATATGAACGAAATATGCCGAATAGAACCAAATATGTTTGAAATTGAGGCATTGTTGATTGAAATGCATGAATGCTAGTTCAATTTGGAGCTGTTTGCCTTTATGTTTTTCTTCTTCTTTTTTGGTTTTTGATTTTCGTATCTTCGATTTTGCAGGTTTCAATAAGATGGCATCTGACCTTAATTTCGAACTGTCTAAGAAAACTCATATATTTCATCTCAAGGTGTGGGTTTTATTAGCCATCTTTGTTGGACTTTTTATTGTGGTAATTCTTTTGCTGCTGCCGTTTTGTTCTTCTCGTAAAAGATCAAGAAAATCTCATGATACACTACCCATAAGTAAAATTCCTTCTGTGTGCAAAGAAATAAGAGTTGATCAAAACTCAGCAAGCAACTATGGGAGCCACTATAGGAATCCCCTTGCATTTCAAGACACATACTGTGAGAAAGATTCCGATAAGCTTTTGGCACATTCAAATATTGACAAGATGAAAGATTTTGACATTAATAGTCAATCAGGTTCATTTAATTATTTAGACAAAGACGGAACATTTGAGTCCGGGGAAAAGGGAGTTGCCGGAACAGTAAATCATCCTTCACATCCTGCGAATGTCCCGTCCCCTCTCTCTGGTTTGCCTGAGTTCTCTCACCTAGGTTGGGGCCATTGGTTTACTCTGAGGGACCTTGAAACTGCAACCAACAAGTTTGCTAAGGATAACATCATTGGAGAGGGTGGTTATGGCATTGTTTACCGGGGACAGCTGATTAACGGAACTGAAGTTGCTGTTAAAAAGCTATTGAATAATTTGTAAGTTTTGATAGTCTTATATTGTTACTTCAATAATTAGTCTCCTCACTTGCATATATATAAAAATATTTGACTTATGAGGTCCTTCATCTATAGAGGACAAGCAGAGAAAGAATTTCAAGTGGAAGTTGAGGCCATCGGTCATGTCCGACATAAGAATTTGGTTAGACTTTTGGGCTACTGTATTGAAGGAACTCACAGGTACACTTTTCAAAACTCTTTTGTTTCTCTTCATTACATCATATAGACAGTAGTAACTTACTCCCTCTGTTTCAATTTATTTGTCTGGTTTTAACTTGGCACCTATTAAGTAAAAAGAACTTCTGAATCTCCTGGTCTTGAATTAAAGATAAATAGAATGTACCAAATTGTCCTTTAATCTTATGGTCTTAAACATGCCACGTATGAAGTTGAAAAATTAAAGAGTTGTCAAAAAGGAAAAGAGACATTCTTTTTAAATGGATTAAAAAGGAAAGTAAAACAAACAAATTGAAACGGAGGGAGTACTATCTAGCAGTGTAACTGCACTTTTTAGTTGAAACTTGAGATTCAATCCTCATCTCCCGGTTTAGGAAATAAGGAAGGAAAGGATAAGTTTTTCATGTGATATTATGGAGCAGGAAAATCGATATTCCACCATCCTCTCTCGTGGCTGATGTTGGATTATATTCTTTAGTTTTGGCTAATATGTTAGGCTTACCTTCTTTAGTACAACATGAAAGGAGAAAGGCTTCTGGTACTCTTTTCTTCATGTTGCTAAGAGACATATTTTATCTTGTGTCAATAAGTGGAGATAGTTTTTCAGTATTAACACTTCAGATGCCACTTTGTATGGTGATCCTTGTTTTATTCAGGTTACTGGTTTACGAGTGCGTAAACAATGGGAATTTAGAGCAGTGGCTACATGGAGCTATGCAACAGCATGGATATCTTACATGGGAAGCACGGATGAAGATTCTCCTTGGCACTGCTAAAGCGTGAGTTTTCTTCTATCTTCAACTTAGCATTTACTATCTCATACTCCCACCGTTCCAATTTAGGTGTCTTAGCTTGACTGAGCACGGAGTTTGGAACCAAAGGGAGACTTTTGAATCTTGTGGTCTTAAGTGTGGTCCTTTGAATCCTGTGGTCTTAATGATCCATGTAGAATGTTGGAATTGGAAAACTTACTAAATGTAGAAAGAGGCATTCTTTTTGGGACGGGATAAAAAGGAAAGTAAGACACTTAAATTGGGATGGAAGGAGTACTTTTTTTGTTCTCTTATAAATGTTTTTTTATACTTGTAGTCTTGCATATTTACACGAGGCAATTGAGCCCAAGGTGGTGCATCGTGACATCAAGTCAAGCAACATATTGATAGATGATGACTTCAATGCAAAGATTTCTGATTTTGGCCTGGCCAAGTTGCTAGGTGCAGGGAAGAGTCACATTACAACCAGAGTTATGGGCACCTTCGGGTAAGTACATTTATAAAGCTATCTTGGATGAGCTTATTCTCTTTCTACACCTCGTGTTAGTCGAATATCCTTCTTTAGTCATCGCTAAATGCCTCCCTATGTTTGGCTAACTTCCTCACAACAGATATGTAGCTCCTGAGTATGCAAATAGTGGTCTACTGAATGAAAAGAGTGATGTGTACAGCTACGGTGTTGTGCTTCTGGAAGCCATCACTGGAAGAGATCCTGTGGATTATGGTCGCCCTGCTCCCGAGGTATGCTCTTCCAATGTTATTATTAGTATTTAAACATTGATCTCCATGGTTTTCAGCAACTTCATCAACCATTGTAATTATTGTGATGATATGCCTTTTATTTGGTGTATACAGGTGAATCTTGTTGACTGGCTCAAGATGATGGTTGGCAGCAAACGCTCGGAAGAAGTAGTCGATCCAACAATCGAGACAAGGCCTTCCACAACCGCCCTTAAACGAGCTCTATTGACTACTTTAAGATGTCTTGATCCAGATTCAGATAAGAGGCCAACAATGAGTCAAGTCGTTCGAATGCTTGAATCTGAGGAATATCCTATACCACGAGAGGTGATATACTAACCAAATATTTTCTTAGTTATTTGGTTGGAAAGTTGTGTATAATCTTAACTTGTTGGTCTTCTAGGGACGGAGACGGAGAAAGAATCAGGCAGGTGCTGTAGACACAGAATCTCATAATCGGAAATCTACAGATAGCAGTGATAGACCAATTTTGATGACGAAAACTAGAAGTGATCATCGAACAAATGCATAAACTTGAACTACAAAAGTTACAGTGAGCTGAAATGATTGAAATGGCACAAAAAAGAGCCATATATAAATACATATATATAGTTTCTTCCATTTGGTATGTCTTATAATATGCTAATAGATGTTTGAGATAATCATTTTTTGTGTGTATGAAAGTCAGAGTCATTGAGTTAGTATATAAAAATTCCTCATTTTTGACTCTGTGTTCTTTACAGATATGGGTAATGTATAGATAGTTGACAACTTGACATGCCCTTTTAGCAAAAGAGATGTAAAAGGTTTCATTTTGTGATTGTTTATGAAGAAAACCATTAGTTTTTGTTCTATTTTCTTGGGCTGTAATAACTTCAGCACTTGATGAATGTTCAAGAATTGTTGCAAAAGAAACAATGATTATGGAAAATGTACTGGTGCATGGTTCGAAACTCGATAAACAATGAATTTGTTCCTCTACCTTTCTTGGCTTAAATACAAGGCTTTTGTTCGCGAAAGAGTTTAAAAGTGTGTCATGTGTCTAATCTGCACATCACATGTTACACTCTTTCCAACAACATACCTAGTGAAATCCCTCTTTGTGGAGGTAGGGAGGTTGTTTTCAACAGACGAGTTGAACTCTTTCCACTAAACAAAAACTTGTGGGATGACAATGAAACTTTTCCTATTTCATAAATGTTGTTACCTTTCTTCTTGCCAATGGTAAAATATTCCTGCAAACTTTGTGGCCTTTTCATACCAAACATCATTGCAAGTTGGATGGTAAGTATAATCTCAGCATCAATAGACTCTAATTGTCTTTCCAAGAAATGAAATGCAGTTCAAGAGGAACCCATTGTAGGCCAAAACCAAACTACAACGGTGGGATCAAGGGAGGATAGAGTGTACACAATCCTTACCCCTACCTTGTAGAGATAGAGATGTTTTTGATACAAAAGCTACAATTTGAAAAAAGGAAAATGGAAATGAAAGCAGTAACAACAAAAACTACAACTTCTACAATCTACTAATATAACTGTGGCTTGGTAGAATTTCAAAATCTCAACACAAATCCATGAAAATCAATCTGCAAAGCAATTTCCATTACAGCGAATATACAATTTCTTTGGCATTCAATCGACAGGAAGAAAAAAAAAGGCGGTGGAGGTGACATTGTTGTGGAGTAGTTGTCCAGGTGAGCACCAGTATCACAAATTCACGATCCTCTTGTGACTCGTACCAATGTCAATATCAATATCAATCTTTCTCATTTCATGACGTAAAGGCTGGGGTAAGGAGAAAATTCACAAGCTTGATGTTTAACTTGGTACAGGCCGAGGCAACAGAGGCTGAAGAGCCTTTACAACAATGCTCATGTTTGGCCGGAAGTCAGCTTCATATTGCACGCACAAGGCGGCAACTGCAGCCATCTGTTTCAGCATGGCAGATGTAAGAAAATGGAGCTGATGAAAATCAAGCAGAAATGATTGAATACAAAGAAATATTTGATCCTTACACTTATTCAGACGCTCCTTTTGGTTACTAATTAACATACTTGAGGAGACGAGACATGAATCTTATTTCATTAGGCAAGAAAATTCTTCGTTTTGAGTGCACGTACCTTTGCAATTGCCTTCGGAGGGTAATCTGTATTTAATCTAGCATCAACACACTGCTTCACTTTATCTTCACTAAGTCTTGGCGTTGCCTGTTTACAACAGTGAATAACATTGATTACAAATCAAGAGAATTATCCAATAATGGTGAATTAGATAAGAGTATTTGAGAATCTAGAAGGCTATACCCAAGTTACAAGACTCTGTTGCCCACGTGGCAAAGTATGATCAACAGGTTTACGGCCAGTAAGTAGTTCCAGGAGCACAACGCCAAAGCTATAAACATCACTCTTTGAACTCAACTGACCAGTCATTGCATATCTGCAACTCAAAAGTGATGATGGGGTAGGTCATCAGAATAAAAGTGAACTATAATCGGGTATGAAAGCCTAACATTGCTTTCAGTTGAATATTAGATCAGTCATTGGGAAGATCAACTAAGAAAATGTTAGCCAAGCATGTGCTTATTTGTATTATACATTCAGAAAGGGACTCACTCTGGTGCATGATAACCAAAGGTCCCAAGAACACGGGTGGAATGAAGACGTGCTGCCATATCAGGGGCTTGATTTGATAAATCAAAATCTGCGATTTTAGCAACATCGTCATCAAAGAGTAAAATGTTGCTAGACTTAATATCACGATGAATGATATGAGGCTGCGCTTTTTCATGCAAGTACTCCAGTCCTTTTGCAGCCCCAACCGCAATTTTAACTCGTTGAGCCCATGACAATACTGGACCTGGCTGTGCACCTTTCACACCTTTTCTTCCTACAATCACAAACTGGAAAATTATGCATTTTGCTGCAAATAACAAAATATATTACAGAAAAATTGAAGAGAGCACCCAAAAGTATAATTCCCAGTCCAAGCACTCTTAAGATTGACATTATCTTTATCCATCCTCATTATACGCACCCATAACGATGTTTTAGCAGTAACCATGATACACATTAACACATCTACTTGCTGAGACTACCACCATCAAGAGTTGTTAAAAAAGCTTGTAAAGAAAGCATGATTGGCCATGCACAGAAAAAATAAATATCAACGGGAAGTTCCAATTCTCTTCTATCAAATTGGCCATACATACAGACGAAAATAGACATCCATAAAGATACCAGAAATAGCAAAATACAGATGAAATGAATAAGGACCTAAATAAAATCCTGGTTCACTGAATGTTCAACTGACATACAACATGCTAAATTGCTAATAAATACATTTTTCCCTTTCCATAACAGCAACATCACCGTCTATAAATGAAATCAGGGATCAAAGTCCCTTATGGGATTTTTTGTGTGCATTATCATTGGAATACATACCTTGTGGTGTAATATTCTAACTTTAGGTACCTTGTATACTTCTATCCTAACTTTAGCATATACATTCCATTCTGTGAGGCCCCAATGTATAACACAAATCTACAAGTCATAGCATTCTATACAACTTTTGGACTTTGATCAATCCGATTTACCAGTTGAATTTAAAGCAATTACACATACTTTTCCTCTTAACAACTTCAAATACTTTTTTTATATTATCATCATCAGAATATGAAATCTAACTCTTCTCAAAAAAGAATATGAAATCTAACTCTTCTCAAAAAAGAATATGAAATCTAACTAATTTCTTAATTTTGAGTGTTTATTCAAACCATGTTAAATGAGAATTGAGATGGGGTATATTTTACAAAGGGAATTATATACAACAAAAAGCGAAAAGAAGAAAAAGAATTTGATGGTTCTTAATAAGCAAGGCCGTATGAAGATATCTAGGTGCAAACTAACTCTTAGTTATAGCATTTTTCATGTCAGATAATGCATTAGAAAGGAACTTCAGAATTTGGGATGAAGCAGTGTTGACCACTAGTTAAGGGTGCATTCACTGCATGGTGCATTAATGAAGTTCTTAAAGTGGAGTCTGAAATGTACTTTGACATAGTTGGATAGAATAACAATAATTTCCGAACACAAGCTGCGGAGACAGGTTCTTTTAATTTGCTAAAAATTGACTCATCATGGCTTGAGGAACCAAATGCACAAAGAATTATGGATGACTCAACAGGTTTTAGTACCAATGAGAAGGATAAGATTAACATTTGGTTCCAGTACGGACAATAGCATAGTTCACATACCATGAAGGATGTCATGAAGAGATCCATTCGGTGCATACTCATAGGCTAGCACACGAAAACCGCCATCCACACAATAACCGAGTAATTCAACCACATTATCATCTTTTAGTCTTGAGACCATTGAGACCTGCAATTGCATGCATCATATCCAGCAAGGTTACAAAGGTTATGTGCAATATAACATAGTCAAATGAAAGATAATAGGGTGGAGCTAACCTGAGCTAAAAATTCTCGATCAGGCTGCTTACTCGAGTCTAATTTTTTAATGGCTGCAGCACGTCCACTTTTCAGAACACCATGGTATACCCTTCCATATGATCCCTCACCTATCAAAGCTTTCGAACCAAAGTTATCAGTGATATCCTTTAACTCATCAACAGCGATGGAAGGAACAGCAATGGGCTGGATATTCACAGTCTGTGTCTCTCTTTGTGCACTTTCTGTGGCATGCTGACCTCCATTGTTGCCTGTAAAAAAGTTCTCCAGTTAGGTAGGATTGAAATAAAAAATTATGGACTAAACAAAAGTTCCATGAACAAAAGCATGACATTAGATGAAGAAAAGAGTCTAAAATGATAGGTAAAACCCAAAGCAATCAACGAAAGACTTGAACTTTTTACTTGATCATTTATCAATTTACAAGGCTTCAACCGGAACTGACCACGAAAACATCAAATACAAGCATAATAAATGTTTGAGCTTCCAATTTACTGATACCCCAGTTAGGCGTTCCATGAATTTCTTCCATTTCAACAACAAAATCCATTCGGAATGCTCAAGTAGTCACCATAAACCTAATAGTCCTGAAATCAAATTCCACTCCCCTAACCTTTCCCTTACCCAAAACTAACTAGCAACAACAACTACTATGCCTCAACCATAAACTAGTTTGTTTAGCTATATCAATCGTCTATATTCATTCCACTCTATTTGGATCCATTCCCCGGAAAACAAAAAAAAAAAAGAATCAAAATAGATACCCAGAATGCTCAAGTATTCACCATAAGCCTATGAAGTCCTGAAATCAAACTCCACTCCCCTAACCTTTCCCTTACCCAAAACTAACAACAACTACTACTGCTATGCCTCCACCACAAACTAGTTTGTTTAGCTATATCAATCGTCTACAGTTGGATCCATTCCCCAGAAAACGGAAAGTAAACAATCGAAAGAGATTCCCGGTATAAGGAGGAAACTAACCTGCTGAATTGTGTGCCATGAATGGCCCATTATCAGAAGCTCTGTGCATATCATCATCATCACAACAACTGAAGCAGCTCATAGCTCAATCAACAAAATCTACAAAATACAACTCAATCAGTCAAAAAATCACAAAAATTGTCTCAAAACAAGGAAACAACACCATTAATCAGCAGTATAACAACAACCACACATTTCCAGATTCTTATTGATCCACAACAAAGCTGTGCAGTATAAGCTAATGACATCAAAAAAGAAAGAGTAACATTTAGTAAAAGCAAGAAACATTATAACATCCACATACTCTAACAAAAATCTCACAACAACAACATACCAAGTGAAATCCCAGCAAATAATCTTGAAAAAACAAAAAAAAAACAATATTTTCTTTTCTTGAAACTTGTAGCTGAAAAAGGAACAATCTTTTCAACTGGGGTTCCATTTTTTTCCACAAAACTGAAAAATTAGAACAACCCCATGATTGATATAGACACAAAATTACAGAAAATCAGCTCAACAACCCCAAATTTCCCAAAAAAGTAAAAAGGGGCTTTAAAATTAGAAGTTCTTACAAGATTCTAACCTTCTTGAAAGTGTGGAGGGTTTTGATCTGTGAACTGAAAGAGCAACAAAAGGAAAGAGAATAATCAAAAAACTCAAATCAATACGCAAAGATAAAAGTGATATTTATTATAGGTTTTATTAGTCATAAATAGTATTCCCTTAGCTCACTATTACTCGTAGAGTCAATTTAATTAATTTTTTAAAAAAATATATTATATTATTTAATATTTTAAAAAATAAAATATAACAAATAAAAATAAACGAAATGAAAAAAATAGTTTAGGCTTAGTTGTTGCGTCTCTGTCATCCACCCTTTAGGCCTTGACTTGATCTTTCTATACACATGCACTGACATGAATGATAAAAAGTGTGCGTACACACTGTTTTCTGTACATATGGAATGGAATAACACTTTTCTCTTCCATTTTTTAATGTTAGCCATAAGATTAATTTATTGTAAAAAATATCTTATTTAGATATTTGAGGTATTCAGTCAAGTTTTTAGAAGAAAATAAGTATTTTTGAATAAGTAAAAAAAATAATCAAATATAGATAGAAGAGGGTATAAAATTGATTAATCAAGTACATATAAAAGATATTTTTTTGAAAAATATGATGTAACATATTGTATTAGTGTAGAATAGGTTAAATCGTGATAAGAAATGATCTTTCAAATTTAAAAATGAATTTTATAGAGTGGTTAATCAAGAACTCATAAGTTAGAAAGAGTTTTTTTTCTTACAAAAAACATATTGGTTGCTAATGAAAGATTGAAGAGTTATTTTTGTAAGTGAGAATAATTTGAATGACTTTGTTTATATACAAAGTTTTCAACAAGTAAAAACAAACTTAAAAATGAATTTATAACAAAAAAGTTTAGTAAAAAACACGAAATGAAACACAAATTCTACATTAATACAAACAAAAACACATATTAAATCACAGATTTTAAGCTTGAGTATGAAAATAATTATATTAGAGTTATTTCCTCCTAAATAGTTCTTAAGCATTCAAATTCAAAATAGAATTAATGAGGATCTTAATATAGATATTGAACTCGGACGAAAAAACGAAAAAAATAATATATTTTTTTACAATATCTTATATTTATATATATCATGATATATTTGAAAAAAAATTGAATGTTTAATTGAGAAAAAAATGGCAAACAATTCCGTTTCTTTATCTTCTTCATCTTCTCTCTTTCCCTCTCCTCTAATTCTTCCCGCCGGCGGTAACATTCGCCGTCTTTTCGACTTCCGGCGGCCACTCGCCGCTGTGATTTGTTGCCGTGCTTCTTCTTCAGTAGCATTTCCGAAGAAAAAGCACTGGAAACAAGGGGAATACCCAGGATTCACTGAACAATCTGGTTTCAAAAACAGTAAGAGAACACCCATTAAGAATATTAAGAAAAAATTGGATAGGAAGAGTAATGCTACAGCTTGGGTTAATACTATTACTGAAGCTCTTTCTGAGTATATTGAGAAAAAACAATGGGTTCAAGCTCTTGAGGTTAGTTTTTGCTAAAACCCCCTTTTGTTTCTTGAATTTGATTTTGCTGGTTTTGATAATGTTGTTTGTTTTTTTGTGTGCATTGCTCACTTTTGTGAAACCCCTTTTGCTATTAAACCCTTGTTATAATCTGGTTAAGTGTTTGGAAGCAATTGAGTGTGTAGATTTTCTGAGTTAGATGATGTAAGGCTGCTCAATTTCTTGTAAAGGTACTTTTTTTAAGCTGTCTTGTTGATTGAGAAATCCATGATGATTTTTGCTTAAAATCTATGTAGAGTTAGCTAGAAAAGCATAATGGAAATGAAGGAACCATTGAGGCGATGCGAATAGTTAGATATTGTTGTTATACTCTTCGTTTCAATCTGTTTGTCTGATTTTGACTTGACGTGGAGTTCATTAAGAAAATAGAGAAGAGCTCTGAAGTTGTCCATGGATCTTTGTTCTTTTAACGAGTATCTTGTCCATGGATAACAGTGTTGTCAACGCCTCAAAAGTGCACTTAAGAGTTTATGACCTGAAGTGAGGTGCTAAGCATGTATAGAGCTTTGCTTTATGGGTGCTTTAGTGTCTCCATCTAGGATCTAAATTCTAAGGCATACTTTTCCTTGTTAATGAGCAGAATCCTGAAGATGCGATACCAAACAATTGATGTTTCTCTTAACATTAATTTTCTTTCAGTTCTTCTGTTTATATATTTATTATTCATGCTGTGATTATTAATCTTAGACTACACATATGTATTTGTGCTTATGTGCTTTGCGCTTTTGATAACACTGGTGGATAATGAGATGCATTCTGATCGATACTGTTCAAAGCTGGAGTATTCACTTCATGCAGAACCACCCTGAGTACGTTAAGCTCCTCATTTGGATAGATTTCACTCTCGAAAACATAAATTAAGAACCTGAACCCGGAGTATCACTTTTTTCTGAAATATCAAAGAGCTCACTTGCAGTTTGTGCAAATAAGTTGTCCTCAAGACTTCCTATTCCCAAAGTTACCAGTTTCAAAAAAAAAAAAAAAGACTCCCTATTACCAAAAAATACAAAGGTAAATGGACGGATACCTCTTTTCTTAAGTTATCTTACTGCATCTCATTGTTTTTTGGGCTTGCATTTGAATATTTCTTTTGTATAAGAACTCCTTGGTGCTTTTATTGCTGATTTATTTCCCAATTGGATGTCTCTAACTCTCTTCTGTTTTTCTTCCAACTTCCAAACATATGGTTTAGATAATACAATGCGTTTTTGCCTCTAGGTATTTGAGATGCTAAAGGAACAACCCTTTTATCAATCGAAAGAAAGTACATATATGAAGCTTCTTGTACTTCTTGGGAGATGCGGGCAACCAGGGAAAGCACAACAACTTTTTGATACAATGATTGAAGAGGGATTGGAACCCACACCAGAATTCTATACAGCCTTGGTTGGTGCTTACTGTAGAAGCAACATAATTGACAAGGCATTTGCGATTCTTCAACAGATGATTGAGCTCCCTTATTGTCAGCCAAATGTTTATACATACAGTATATTGATTAAGGCATGTGTGGATGCATCCCGGTTTGATCTGGTTGACTCTCTTTATGAACAAATGACTGAACGTTCCATAGTTCCTAACACTGTCACTCAAAATATAGTCTTGAGTGGTTACGGGAGAGCGGGGAAATATGAAGAGATGGAGAAAGTGCTTTTGGGAATGCTTGAGAGCACAGACAGCAGACCTGATATATGGACAATGAACACAATCCTGAGCTTATTTGGCAACAAGGGGCAAGTTGAAATGATGGAGAGATGGTATGAAAAGTTTTGTAGTTTCGGTATTGAGCCAGAGACACGAACATTTAATATCCTTATTAGTGCTTATGGGAAGAAAAGAATGTACGATAAGATGTCATCGGTGATGGAGTACATGCGTAAACTTTCATTTCCTTGGACAACATCGACTTACAACAACGTCATCGAAGCGTTTTCAGATATAGGTGATGCAAAGCATATGGAGTACACATTTGATCAAATGCGTGCTGAAGGCGCTAAAGGTGACACCAAGACTTTTTGCTGCCTCATTAGAGGATATGCAAATGCAGGCCTTTTTCCTAAGGTGATCAGCACTGTCCAATTAGCTGGGAAGTTGGAGATCCCTGAAAACAATTCCTTTTTCAGTTCTGTTATTTATGCTTGTGCAAAGGCAGAGGACTTATTGGAGATGGAGAGAGTTTTCAAGCGAATGAAAGATAAGGGATTCCAACCAGATGACACAACTTACACTGTTATGGCTGAGGCATATAGAAAAGAAGGTATGACAGACAAAGTCTATGATTTAGAGCAAGAAAAACGGATGATGTCTGCCTCAGAGTCCAGCGACAGCCAAGAAAAGCTAGAGCTAATGCCTACTTGAGAACTAAATATGAAATTTAATTTGACAATGCATTGGAGCGCCAAAGCTACTTCTTTAGTGGTTTTCTGCAGAGCTGTAGATTGATAAGATCACTCAGTTGTCTGCTTGGAGCGGGTAACTATCCTTGTCAGCGAGTTTACAAGGAGGTGAATCTAAGCCTAAGGCATGAATGGAGCACTTTTACTGTATCATTGTAAAACTCAATCTTTTATCATGTGGTATTTGCCATGTTTGTTCTCTAACTCTGTATCAGGTGTGTCTTCTTCCCCTAAATAGAGAGAGCTATTATGACAAGAATGCTACATTCGATGTTCCAAGCAGGTTCTGCTGCCCTTGTACTTTTTGGTTTTTGCCTTTTATCGTTATAATACCAATTCAGCTTTTGACTATGTTTATTATGATGGATTTCTAGTACTAGTTTTTCTCTTCATTTTTCCTGTATCTGCAAAGCCTCTTGCTCATGGAGCTGTATTTTTCATTAGAGATTACAATTCGGAGCTAAATGAAGATAATGTATTGTCAAGAATATGTTAGTCATAAAGATGCTATCATATCTCATTTAAGCTGGATCAGCCTCATTCTGGGATTCCATACCCTGACACTTCATGTTCTCATAATCATGTCATGCTAGCTTTTGACACTCCAAAGCGATGCCTCGTAACCAGAAAGGAAAAGATTGAATCTTGAAAGGCTGTTTTTCCCTGGCTAGCAAGAGCCAAAGGGTTTGTGTCCTGTCCTCTTAAGAAGGAATACCCAACTGCATTTGATGGATCTGCACGTCTGAGCCTCGACGTGCAGATTCTACTTCATAGGTAATCCCAGATATAGAGAAAGCTACAAGCATATTAAAACAAAAAAATACAGTTGGGGAAACATAGTTCTTCTGGTACTCAGATTCTCATAGCTATGTGAGGAACAGTCTGCTGGCTGTGTAAGGAACACAGCAAAAGCCACGATTAGTCGAAAAGTTCTACCATGTTTACAGAAACACATAACAAAAGGCAAGATTTAATATCTCAATCCATGATTTCATATTCCTCAAACTTTATCTTACCCAAGAAACTTAGAACAATATTTCTAAAACCACATTAAAAGAACAAATATAAGATATAAAAATAAAAAGAAAAGGCGAAACAAAAGCCAACATGCAGGCTATAGTAAGCTTTGACACATAAGGGATGAAACAATTATATTCCAGTTTAAGCTTGAGGTTTGTCCCACTTGAGAGGCTTGACTACTTCCCATGTGAAGTCAGGATCATCTCTACCAAAATGCCCATAGGCAGCAGTCTTCAAGAATCGGCCGTTGCCACCCCTCAGTAGATCGAGGTTAATGGAAATCATTCCGGGCCTGAAATCAAAGTTATCCTTCACAATGTTGAGAATCTCCTTGTCAGGGATCTTTCCAGTTCCATAAGTGTCCACAAAGACGGACAATGGTTCAGGCACACCAATGGCATATGAAACCTGAACAATGCACCTCCTAGCAAGACCATTGGCAACAATGCTCTTAGCTGCTTGCCTCACGATATAGGCTCCACTTCTGTCAACCTTGGTAGGATCCTTCCCCGAGAAAGCACCACCTCCATGAGCACCCCAACCTCCGTAAGTGTCAATGATGATCTTACGGCCAGTGAGACCAGCATCACCGTGAGGTCCACCAATGACAAAACGGCCTGAAGGGTTGAGGTGGAAAATGGTCTTCTCATCAAGATACTTCTCGGGGATCACAGGCTTGATGACATGCTCTTTGAGATCACGAGCAATTTCATCATTGGTAACAGTCTCATCATGCTGAGTGGAGATCAAAACAGTGTGAACACGTAGAGGAATCATAGCACCATTGTCATTCTGGTACTCAACAGTCACTTGGGTTTTACCATCAGGTCTAAGCCAAGAGCAAGTTCCATTCTTGCGGACCTCAGTAAGGCGAGCTCCAAGTTTGGTAGCAAGAACATGGCTAAGGGGCATCAACTCTGGTGTCTCGTCGGTGGCATAGCCAAACATGTGACCCTGGTCACCAGCACCAATCTCCTCAGGTCGCTTAGTCAAATGACCATGAACACCTTGAGCAATATCAGGGCTCTGCTGCTCAATGTTCACAAGGACCTTGCAATTGTCAGCATCCAAACCAACATCAGGGGACACAAATCCAATTTCCCGGCAAGTGTCACGTACAATCTTCTCATAATCAATATTGGCCTTGGTGGTGATCTCTCCAAAGACCATAACCAAGTTGGTCTTGGTACAAGTCTCACAAGCAACTTTGCTTTCAGGGTCCTGAGCTAGACAGGCGTCAAGCACTGCATCGGATACCTGGTCACAGAGCTTGTCGGGATGTCCCTCGTTGACTGATTCAGATGTGAACAAGAAAGTCTCCATTTCTCTAAATCTGCATGGACGAATTGAATGATATCAGTAACCAAAAACCAATTCAAACAACGGAAATGACCTTGGAAATAGACTCCATAAGTAAAACAAAGAGAAACTGAGTATACTAAATTTGGCCAAAAACAATGTTTCATAATGCATCAACAATGTAAGTAGACACTATAAGGTGAAATACATTAACTTTTCCACAGTTCTTTAATTCCAACTTTCCTAAGTCACATGTTTAAGACGACAAACTTCAAAAACATGTTAGCACATTCTACATATCATTAGTTTAAGATCACACAATTCAAAAATATTCTTTAATTTCTCAAACTCCGTGCCATATAAGGAGTAATAAAGATTACTGGATCGAGTGAAAAATGTAAACTTGAAATCAAAATCCCTCATAAAATTGAAACCAACACAGAAATTAACATAGCCTTTTCAAGTAAGACATACACATACATCAAAATAACATCTTTAACTAGTACTATTATTATATACAAAATTTAAATCAGATCCATAGAAAACAACTCTTTTTTTTAATAACCGTGATATCCACACCAACTCACATACCACGTAACTCTATCAAGCTGACCCCTCAACTAATTTAATTTTACGAGATAACTACCACCTTCTACCAACACTATGTAGGAAGTAACTCTGTCAAGCTATCCCCTCAACTAATTTAATTTAATTTAATTTTACGAGATACCTCACACCTTCTACTACCAAAACTAGTAGTAGATAACCTGTCAAACTGTCCTCTCAACTAATTTTACTTTTACGAGTCTGTCACCTCTCATCAACAACAAATATCAGATAACTCAAACCTCGTGTTCCGGATACCGTATAAAACAATTACAACTACTCAAACAGTACTATACATCATCAATCAATCAATCAACACACATATATATATAATATACATATAGAAAGAGAAAGAGGAGAGAGAGAGAAATTGACCTTTGATTGAAGTAGAATAGAGTTAATTGTGAGGAGGAGGAGAAGGGCAAGGAAGAAGTGAAATGAAGGAAGAGATTATATAGGAAAATGAGAGAAATCCCCCTTTGTCATAAATTAGGGCTAGATTCATTTTCGGGTCATTTTTGGTAATCGGGTTTTCAGTCAACGGCTCACAATCAATTTCGATTTTCGGACAACCGTTGGATTAACAATTTGAGAATTAATCGTCGGTGGATCTAATATACTGCTATACTATACCTGTCATTCATTATCAATCAACACGGTTTCACACCCGTTTTACGTAATCACATAAAATATGTCACCTTTTTTTTAAATAATAAAATACATAATTGGAAGTTCTAAGTTTACGACTTATTAAAACTAATGTATATAATTAACTTATTTATAATTTTAAATGGCAAGAGATACACGTGTCTTACATGTCAAATCACGTGAAATTTGTCACGTAGAACGTGTGTTTACTTGAGTAAAACTAAATGACATGAGATACACTTGTCAAATCGCGTGAGATTTATCACGTAAAATATGTGTTTGCTTGAGTACGCTCAAAATTTTCTTTAGTAAAATGTGAAACATTTTACATTTTATATGAATATCTCATCACAAATTGAAAATGAATATTCTTATTTTTTTCAACGTTTCCATTAATATTTCAATTCACTTTAAATTGCACCAAATTTAAGAAGATTACACGTCAAAATTCATTTTTATGTGTATATATATATATATAGTAATTATTGATCTCATTTGCCTTTTTTGTATATTTACTTTATATTTTGAAATTTTGAATTTCCTTCCTAAAAAATCTTGAATTCGCGACGACATTTATTAAGCAATCGTGATTTAAAAATAATGATGTTATATTTGTCCATTTCCGATCCTAATGGAAGTCCTTGTCATAAATAATCAGTAAATAGTAACTGATCAATAAGCCTTACATAATCCATGAATAATTAATTAAGCAAGTTCTTAAACTAGTAATACATAATAATAATTTGAAGATTCTACATGTTTATTCTCAAATATAATATTTTGAGGACCCTCATTTATTTATTTTTAAAACATAAGTGGTTTGAAATAAAATATTACCATAAACTTTTGGCACCTTTCTTGATCAAATTTAATAATGAATTAAATAATTAGGAATAATGCATGAATTTGCATAATTGATCTTAAAAAATCACCCTCTCATATTATATAAAAAATTGTGAATGGGTTTGGGACCCAAATGGTCAATCTTTTGTATGAATTAAATATGTTCCAAAAAATATGTTGTATATTAAGATTTGGTAGGTAGAAATAGGTTTAAATATTTTATAATAAATGTAGTATACACAAAGTTACAAAGTTAAAACATCATTTTCACTTTTGATTTTGTAAAGTACAACTAACAATTAAAAACCCCACCAAATTCAAAGCCAACAACCACCACCTAACTTCAAATATTTTTTAGAGTTCAAATATCTAAAACTAATAAATTATAATCACGAATGATAAGCATTTTTCGTTTTTTTAGAAAGGTAACAAAAACATGAGTGACAAATATATGAATAAAGAAATTGATTATTTTTTTACGGTATAGCGAAATATATGCCTTAGAACGTTGATAACGACAATGAACCACACATTAAGCAAAGTGAAGCGCTCAACATGTTTTGAGTCTTGCTTTAGGGTATCGTTGACAACCCTGAACAATAGATGAAATAGTTACTATCTCTTTTACAAGGTGAAGTTCAGATAATCAACCAACTAAACTATTAAGATTCTCCTAATGTGTATTTTCGCTAGAAAACTCAGGCAAATAACTGAAAGAAAGTTACGTCAGTGACATTTCAAGTTCATTATCTCCTCCACACAAAAACAAGTATAAGGAAATAACATAAAGAAACATAGGAAAAAATAATTGCATTAAGATTTCCAATTTGATAACAACCAACTTAACTGAAATAATTAATACAAAATAAATTAGGAAAGTTGGAAGGCAAAGTGATTTTCCATGACAGAACCAAGCTAGCAACAGATCTTCAAATGACCATCTTCTGTTCCAACCACAAAGAGCCGCGAAAAAGGTAGAACACTGATACTTGATAAAACAGACGCGTTCTTTGATTCACGATCACCCATGTAGAGATACTGAGGCGTGACAAGTTGCTGAACGTCCTGCCACGTTTTGTTAAAGCCAGTAAGATGCAAATTACAAACAGTAAAACAAGTCGCGATTCTTAAGCATTGTTTTCCAGAGGCAAGGAACAAACTTCGAAAATGAGCCACCACAGTCCACAGAATTACTGTTAAAAGAAGTTTTTGATAACAGAACATAATAGAAATCCCATGGTGGACTTCTCGTCTAACTCTAGTTGGGCAGAGGTTCGAAACTCTAGGTAGTCAGGCTCGATCCTCTACCCTCCTCCCAATTTAAGTGTTCCAAGCGCTCTGCCTAGCAGGTTTTGAACACGTGAAGTGCATCTAAACCAAAATATCACGTGACGTGTCCTTTCCATTGAACCAAATCCCTCAGTTTACCATATTCTGCAGCTAGTATACATTTCATAAGCAATGTTTGCACGAAAATAATGACTGGAGAAGGGCATGGTCTGCTACTTAATGATAACCTCTAGAAAACATCAACTTAATAGTAATACTGTAAACGGACAATCTCTCATTTTCTTATGGTCATATGATTAAAGTTCATTCTGAAAAGAGAACACTTCAATTTTAAGTATCAAGACTCTCAATCTCTCATCCTATAAATTTTTCAATAGACTAGATAGAAGTGCACTCCTCGTACTTTAAGGAGCCTATGAAACAAAAAAGATAATCGAACTTCTATATTAGATCTATATGCCAGTTGAGTATTTGTCATTTTGTACGTAATACACACAGCTAAGATGTTAAAACTTGGAGAAGAATGTCACCATCACAAAATTTTCCCTTTTATTTATTCACCTACGCAAATGGCATTTCATATCCTTCGTATATCTATCTTAGTGTTTATTTTCTATTTCAAAAAAAAAAACAGGATTAATATAGTGCTGCAATACATGGTAAGCAATCTGGCAGTCAGTAATTAGGCACCAAAAGTAGATTCTACAAGAATTTTTCGGTTTCAGATGCATGGAAAAGGGATGAGGACATAACAAGTTATCAAATTATATATCCTAAGATACTATCTTCTGTACCAGCAGACAGAATATACAAAGTTCTGCGGAAGTAGAACAGAAGTGTGTGAAAAGTGAAAAGGTACAGGCAAGGTACTTACTTCATCAGAAGAACTGGCCAAAGAAGAAAGACCAATTTTACTGCGGAAAATTGAAATCACATTTTGCCCCCAAATGGAGAAATCAGAAACACCATCAGTGTGACCTCTAGAAGCCAAGGGTTTTGATTTCCAATTTCTGTGATATAAAATAAAGTAAGGAAATGAAAAAAATAAAAAATCTCAAACAACAAAAAGCTCAGTAATGGCATTGAGTAAACATCAACTAAGTATGTGTGGTTCCTTGAGAAAGATGAGTGAAATCAAAACTACCAGTGGACAGTTTCCGGAATACAAAGAGCCAAGGAATGCCAGATTGTGCAATTAAATTTGTTTCGTAATCCTCTCGTGGATTTCATCTCTGATAGGCAGGATGAAAGGAATCCTTTATAGTTGAGATTCTTCAACTAAATCACTTGATAAAACACTCAACGAATTTATCAAGGATCTGCACATATATACTAAATCTATAAAAGACAGTCACTAACTTATTATCGTGCATGGTTGGTTTTGTGATGGGCAGAGAATAAATACGTTTGGTTATCTCAAACATGAAACTTTCTCAATGATAACTTAGACAAAAGCATATTGGAATTGAAACACAGACCAAATTATCATATGCCTTGAGTACACTATCAAGAGTAGAGCGCAACAACTTTTTACTGGAAATGAGTTATTGTTCGATGAATTTAAGCTATGCAGTTTACTAGAGATAAATTACTGTTCAATGAATTCAGCTATGCAGCAATTTCCACTCTGGATAAACAAACTATATATATGCTTATCTACAAGGTTGCAGTCACAGATAAGATGTCGCGTTATCTAGCCAGGCGAGGATGAGCCTAATCTTACTATCCCCCATTTTGTGGGAGCTTAGTTTCTCCATATTGCTAAGCTTAAGATAAATGTATAACACCAAAGTAACCTTCTCAAGTCCCAAATCTTTAAGGTGCGGTCATGAGAGCTTGAAACCAGCAAATGCTCTTCCGGTGTGGCTATCTGCAGGCAGCAAGCAAGCAAAGACACCAGAGTAAGTAGAAACTTTTATTTCAATCTACTGGAAGCAAAAGCCAACTCTTACCTTAGTGACATAACCATCATGAGCTTGCCATGAGGAAATAATTTTGTCACTCCTCACATCAAATAACCTGCAATGCCCAGAACTTTGTCCAACAGCAACCCAAGATGGATATTGAGGATTTCCGTATTGCTGTTTAGTCGAAGCACTTGAGCATATGGATGAAATCAGAGAAGGAAAATTGGATTCAGTTGCTTCAGTCCTCCATAAATGAAGTTTTTGACCTTGTCTGACATCAATGAATCTGGATACCAAAGTAGACGACCAAATAAACCAAGTAAGAGAAGTGTCAGAATCAATTTAAATCCAACACAACTCCAGAAAGCACTGACCTGAGAGATCCATTTCCAGTACCCACAACAATATTGTCCAGATATTCCGAGTAATACATACTAGTGTATAAATTACCATCAGTGTTCAATAGTCCACCAGACAATGGATTAAAATGTAGCATATTAGCCTGTTCCACATTCAACTTTGAAGCTTTTGGTAAAGAGCTTGTATGATGCACAGAGCTTGTAGAAAACTCAGCAAACACAGATATCAGCTTCCCTGTTTGGCCATTCCATACATGTACTGTCCCATCACAGGAAGCTACCCTTCCACTTGATGCCAAAAGAGAAATGTCATTCACAACCTGTAAGGGAAAGAAAAATAAATGAATAGAACAACATAATGTAGTTTCAAGGTACAGACCCAACTCATGCTAGGTAAGTACTAAGTATCATGTTCAATTCGTCTCACAAAGAACAACAAGATAACAAGTTGATAGGCACAATATAATGATGAATGCCTACAACTTGATAGCAAAACAGCAACATGAATCCGAAAAATAGAATAATGTAACAAACAACAGATAGATTAGCACACCTCCTCATGGCCATAATAACCAGATACGGAATCAATTCTTGACAACTCCCACTTTTGAACAGTTCCTTTGAATCCTGGAGCAACTCCAGCAGTGAAAAGATTGCATTCATCTTGGCAGACTGCTATAGACCTTAGCAATCCTTGATGTGCTCGAACAGAGTGCAGAACTGATGCTTTGATTTTCCATGGAAGTTCATCCTTTGAACCACCAGGACGGCCAATAAAATCAGGGCCACTCCAATTAGCAGCTGGACTGGGGAACCAATACCAGGGCTCAATCCTGCTAAAATCTGAGCCTCTTGCATTCCTATCAGCAGAATCCTGATGTTGGCTGGATGGATGGATGTTGATCATAGGAGGTTTGGCACCCTTTTTTCCTTGTGATTGAGGCGTTGACCACCCTAACCCATTCAGCAACATCTTATCTGGAGTACGTTTAGATGTTAAGCTCTCACCACTCGGCTTTCTAGCATATATACTAGATGGACCACTTCGAGAAGATTCCCCTGTGGATTCCCACTGAATCATGACATTTCAGAAATTGACACACAAAGAAAAAGGGCATGCAAGGGAAAAGATATAGTTTTTTTTGGTAAAAGTATTATTTTTTTAATGCAAAACAGCACCCATGGTGCTAAAAAGAAAAATATATAGTTCTACACATGCTATATTTAAAAGTTATTGGGTCTTGCTCAGAATCAAGAGCCTTTTTGGATTGGCTTTTCATTTTTGCCTTATAAGCCAAAAGCCATAGGTTAGAATTTCTAACTTATGGCTTATTTTTAGCATTTTAGCTTAAAATTAAGTGTTTATAAGCACTTTTAACTTACTCAAACACTCCAAAAGTGCTTAAAAGCTATTTTTAGCTTAAAAACAGCCAATCCGAATGGGCTCTAAGTCACTTCGGATGAGCTTTACCTGATGTAATGGATCCCCTGACAATACTCAATTGATCTAGGAGCTTAAGCTAGTTTCATATTTCTTATTTGTCAAATTGATTGTGTGACGCAGCACCCTAGAGTCTATTTTAGTATTCCATCTTGATTTTGATAACCATTTGAGGCAGTTATTACTGATTACCAAAGTTGGCATGTTAATGTGTAGCATACAGAATTTGGTCCTCTCCAACTTAAAATCTTATTCCGTGAAGTATTAGGAAACACACCTTCCAGTTATAATGGCGCAGAAGAAACTGCTCTAGTAGCAACCATGTGGCACAACATTGGCGAAGCTTCTCTATACCAAGAAGAGATGCAAATGATGGATATAAAAGCACCCTGCATACATTAAAGCTCATAAATAAATAAGAAAAATAATAAGATGAGGGAATCCTATCCAAAAACAAAAACCCACACAAGGTCCAAACGGCTTGTAATTTTGTTCTCATCTTCCCCCTTGGTGTTGGGACCTCGAAGGCTTCCTCCCTTGATGCTAGAATGACCTGCTTTCTCCTGGGAGAACGCAAGCTCATCAAAAAGTTGCCTGAGTTTTGGAAGGACGCGCAACGCTGTTAAATCTGATCCAATTTGCTGGCAAAGAGCTAGCAGATTTCTTGCAGCACCCTTGCATGCAAAAGAATACCATCATCTACACAGATAACAAGCATAAAACATCAAGAAATAAAGAAAGAGTCTGGAATTTTCACTTGAACCTCCAGATATTTCTAAGAATAGAAAAAAACCCTTCATAGTTCTCTATAACCGCAAAAAATATAGACCATAACAAAGGGAGGATTTTGTAACTCTAGGAACGATGCTCCCTATATTGCCAATAAAAGCCCGAGAGTATCAAACTGTCACTTCTCTCAGAAAAATAATACTATGGAAGTTCAATACTATTAACTTTTAAAGTAGGAAGCTCGATACAAAATCATGACAGCTAAGGACATTAAAAATCCATATACAACATCTTCTAAAAGCTTGCCTGAACATGCACTGTGTTCAAAGATCCAGGGAGATGAGTATTTCTGATGCTAGCAAGAGCACAATTGTTGTATTATTTGGTCCAAAAGTAATGGGCATAGGGAAATGTTTGAGAGCTAAATGACCATAGGGAGTGAGTTCGATAATTTGGGACATAAAATCTGGAAAGTATTCTCTACACAAATTTTATTTCATCAAATGTAGCTCACTAGTTTAAGAAAGTACAGGTTTGTAGCAGAGGTTAAGAAAGAACAGAGCCCAACAGAAAAATTGAAAGAGAAGTGGAGATACCTCGAAGACTTGAGTTCCTAAGTTGGTTTGCATGAGAACTTGAAGATATAAGAATTTTCCATCCTACACAAGCATTTCAACACATTACTAACTGGAAGGTGAGCTGAAATTTTAGTGAAAATAAAATTAATTGGAAGTGAATATCGAATTCCATACTTCAACAAGCTCCTTAACAAGCACCTCCGGGGTCAAGGAAGCAGTGAGACCATCTAAAGTCTTTAGAGTGTCGATTAGGGCCAAAGCACTCCAACTCTGTGCAGTTTCATGCTTATTTGCAAATGAATTGTCAATGCACGAAATAATGACAATTCTTAGTAATGGTAGAATCTGTTTGACTATGAAATCTTCTCCAAAAAGACTACCTGAAAGATAAGAAGCACCTAGTTAGGTTGCAAATCAGAAGCATAATTTGTAAAACAGAACAAAGGTCTACACTTCTTAATTTATCAATACCAATTCTAACTAAGACATCAATTCCATCATCACTGAGCCCTTTGCCAAAGCAGTGAAGCAGAGGCAAAATTGTCTGGCGAGAAACCAAAATGTCAGTCATACAACATGAGAATAACCTTTCAACATATTCACAATAAGTGTAGGTACTTCCACCTATCAAAGAGTAGAGGGGATGGGGAGGGGAAAAGTGGTTGACTACAACCTGATGAACAGTAATTGGAATACCAAGTTCCTCACTAGACCCAATCAACAGGACAGAAGCAGCAGCAGCAGAGTTCTTGCAAGGAGTACCGTGTAAGTTTAATACCACAAATGGGTGTATTGTCTCCACATATGCTTGTTTACCAATCTTGTTCCATATATCCAGCACAAAGGAACCTTGGAGAAGAGAAACCTTCAAATGTGACGGACCGGTCCCCTGATAGTAAGAAACATACAGTAGGTTTCAGAAGCAAAAGCCGAGGAGATAGACAGATCACATATTTAGACAGCAGTTAACCTGAAGAATCTTCTGGATAGCAGGTACGACCAGCTTCTTTACAGCTTCTGGATCTAGACACCTCAAAAATTCTGTAAGTACTATGCAACCCCATTCAGCTTCCGAATCTGATAAAGGATTCGAGACTAATTTCAAACAGTTAGGAGCACACATTTCGGCAGCAAATGTTCCCATTGCTTTCAAGGCTCCCTGTTGAGCAAAAGCTGCAGCATAATGCAGTCGTGATTCATCTTTTGCTATAAGTTGAAGGGGGGCAAGAAACAAATAGGATGACTTGATTGTTGCTAGAAAATAAGGAGAGTCCAAAAGACATTTGGCAGTAGGCCTCCTAATTAAAGAAAAAAAGAACAGTTAGTTTTGAATGGTTCCTTCTCTTCTGCAGATATCGACACTCAATTAGGAGTTTAGGAAGTAGCATAAATGCAAGCTTTTAAAAGATGGAAAAGTGAATACAGAACTATACCTCCTCCAATCCTTTTGGATGCAGGATTCAACAACAACTTGAGTGTCAGGGGGAAGCTGTTGTACTAAAGAAGGTAAGACACCACTCTCTAAGTACACAGTCAAAGAGGTTGGATCAAAAAGTGGCCTTCTCAAGTGGAGTTCTGCTAAGATGCAGCCAACTGCAAAGATATCATTAGCAACATCTTTAGAATAAATGTGTGAATGGGAACATCTCTGCTTCCAAAGCAATAGTGCTTGATATCCCACAGATACATCATCACCCACTTCAATATTCTTGATAAGGTAATTAACATCAATAACAGATGGCATGACAGAACTGGTACTAGAACCAGTTTTTCTGGACATATTATTCTCTAATGTTTTAGTTGATAGGCCTTTCCCAGGTGAGTCAAGCTCTTCATGAACATCTGGATGCAAGTTGTAGATAGGATCCAAATGAGGTGCATGCTCAGAAAACGCAGCTGCTTCTTCCAATTCATGCAAGAATGAAGTTTCAAAAGTCAGAGCATGCTCAGTCAAATCACTTGTTGGGAGCTGATTCATTTCTTCTTCACTGGTCTTAGCCAGCCGTTGAGGAGGATGTGGTTTAGTAAAGAGTTGGCGGCGTCCCACTGACTTCGGTTTTGTAGGAGCGGATGAGGGCAGCATAACATTTTTAGCAGCAACAGCAGCATCACCGCACAATTTGTAGCCAAAAGTGATGTCAATCCAATGATGTAGTTGGTGTGATACCCTATCGCTTTCTAAAGCATCTCTATGCAACTTGATGAACTCCTCAGGGGTTCCAGCCCATGAAGGCACAGCTAAATCAGACATCCCAGAATGTATAGAATAAAATATCTGGGTATCACAATAAAATTCCGGAATGCACTCATCTGGTGTCCATTGATATAGTCTTTGCATAGTAGAAGGATATTCATTTGGTTCATAAACTGACCGAACAGCCATCCTCAGAACAGTCAAAGGCAACCTCCTTGCCTTATAACTGCAGACAGCCAGCTCAGACAGGCACTCATCTGATATATGATGAGGAATTTCAGATGTCGAATATGTGAAGTCCAATTGCTCGTCACCCTTTGCCAGCCGCCATTTGCTCTTAGTTAAATCTCTCCATCCAGTGTCATTATTCTCATCAGGTTTCACACTAAAATCTATGACCCATGGCATTACAATATAAAAGGTGTTATCACCCCATCTTCTCCCGGCTAATTGGTTTAAGATTAACAGATATTCGAAGTTACTTATATCACCACTCCACCAACGTTTAAAGCTAGAATACCAATCTGTAGACTGGGAGAGGTTTAGATCAGCATAAAGACCTTGTAAAGGGCACCCATCAAAACAGCAACTAACTCCTGAATCACAACTACCCTCTATTTTGGAAATTGAAACAGAATTCTGGAGGAACTTACTACAAATGGGTAGCCAACACCATAAGGAATCAACCAATGATATACTGGATGGACAGACATTACCATGGAAAACACCTAAACCATGCATGTACGCCAATCCTGATAGTATCTGGAAGAGTAAATATCGCATATGCCAGTCAGACTTTAAGGCACCAGGGCTAAAGTGAAGAATGTTTTCCAAGGTATGTGGCATTTTTGGAAGCAACAAATTAAGTTGACCAGAATTTTTTAGCATTCCCAAAGTTGGAGAAATGTTTGGATGCCTTATGCAGCCAGGAAATTGTTCTTCCCCAAATGAAGGAATCCCCACTAAACTAAGAAAGTTCACACTCTCTAATCCTGATCTTTTACCTTCAATCATGAGAGTAAGAGAATTTAAAATATGATCTTCAAGTGATCCAGACAAGAACTCTGAAACAATACCTTCAACTAATGAAGATGAAGAAATCCCAATCCGAGCAACTGGAGCCAGGGCAGGCAGTGTCCTAAAGCAAGAAAATGTACCAGAAAAATTACAGGTCACATTTTGACACCCTAAGCCATATAGGGATTTATGTCTGCCACCATTCTGCAAATCTTCACATTCAGATGATCTAGTTTCTAAAGAAGAAGTTTTATCACTGGAAAGTCCAACACTGACCTCAGCTTTAGCCTGATCAATCGCCACCGGGACTGCGCACCCACTGCCACTATTCGTTCTGGCTTCAAGATCTTCCAAATAATGTTGATCACTACACAGAAGGGGAGCAAGTTGTATAAGATCATACTGGGACCACTATGTATCAAAAATATACAAGTTGTCATTTTAGTTTCTTTCTGCTTCCTCTTGATAAGTGAGGCTTGCTCAAGTGGTTAAGCACCTCCACCATCGACCGGTGGGTTGAGAGTTTGAAACTATTCATGGTCAAACACCCCTTAAGGTCCTTTTTCTTTCTTTGCTTTCACATAGATAATAAGTTCCCCTTTTTTCCTCCTAAGTGGGGTGGGAAATGCAAAGGAAAAACAAAAGATCGTATATGTAATTTTAGCCAAGAAACTATCTTTACGAAGAGGCATATACGTCAACAGAAACTAGGGAGAGTAGAGTGTACGCAGACCTTGCCCCTACCCCTCAGAGGTAGAGAGGCTATTTCCCTCAGCTCAATGATGGCTATAAACACCACATAGACAATAAAGTTCTATTTTTTCACCAAAAGGGGGTTGGAAATGCAAAGGGAAAACACAATACCTCACATGTAATGAGCCGAGCAACTATCTTTACAAAGGAGCATATACGTTAGCAAAAACTAGGGAGGCCTACCTCCTACCTAAGAGGTAGAGATGCTATTTCCCATGAACCCTCAGCTCAACCAAAGCTATAAACATGACATACACAATAACTTCCTTTTGTTCTCCAAAAGGGTATTGGAAATACATAAGGAAAAACACAAGATCTTACATGTAACTAGCCAAGAACCTATCTTTACAAAGGGACATATATGTTAGAGGTAGAGGGGCTATTTCCAATAGACCCTCAGCTCAACGAAAGCTATAAACATCACATAAACAATAATTTCCCTTTGTTCTCCAAAAGGGGATTGGAAATACAAAAGGAAAAGCACAAATCTTACATGTAATTAGCCAAGCAACTATCTTTACAAAGGGGCATATAAGTCAGCATAAACTGTGGCAACCCTTCTCCATTTGAACTTAATGCCTGCAAAATTAACAACTCATACAATCACTAAAAAACACCCAAAGAACTCATCTTTGTACACAAATAACAAATGGGGTTGTTCTTTTTCCTTTTTTAAATAAAGGGTACCTGAACAATAGCAGTAGAACCAAAGGGAAGAGGTGAATTAGAAACACCATAACAGAAGATGAGTTGGTCAGAGAAATCTGATTGAATTCGACGCTGTAAACACTCAAAACACATTTCTCTTCCCATTTTCTCTAACTTTTCACTACAGATTTTGATGCTTTTTCATCAAATCACTGAAGAAAGAGGCAACAATAACTTTCTTGATTTTCCGACGATTTTTCGGGCTTTCTGTAAGCTATAATTGATTATACGACGTCGTTGTAATGTTTTTCCAGCAGTTTTTCTCCGGCCTTCCGGTCGCCGGACAGTTAGCATGTAAATTGTGTTCTTTTTTGGGACCATATTGCAATTTGTAAATTTTAATAAGTTTTATAAATTGATATTATTAAAACATTATTTTAACTATGGAAAATATATGAAATCTTCATTGTTATAATTAAATGTTATTAAGAGGAAGACTATATAATAGAAAGAAATATTGATATATTAATATAATAAATTGCTTGTCATTTATACTTTTTCACCTTCTAATTTCTATATTACACTCTTATTTTGTAGAGAATCTTAATTTATGCCCCTCGTAATAAAAAATAATTTCGTAAACATAAATATACATATTTCTATATCATAATATACAAGTTATGTTGTGATTTTATATCTTATTTTTGGAAAGTTTTATGTTTTACTAGACATAATTCAATTGTTAAAGGGCATAAATCAAAGTTTTTAGGATAAAAAATTGATGATCAACTTGTTTAAGATTATTTGTGCAGTTTTAACATTATATTTTTAAAAATTTAACCAAATAGCTTAACTCTATAAATAAATACTTTTGGCTCACAATAAACTTACAAACAAGCTATTTGTTTCACTTTATCCTCCATTCGTAAAAATCTATGTTTTTCTCGTTTTACCAAGCGAAAACTACTTTGATATCCATTAAAATAGAAAATAGTTAATTACATGTTTTATCCTTTTAATGAGTTACTCTTTGATTTATGTTCTTCACAGGTTGGTCTTTAATTTCTGTCCACATAAATAAAAACATATGCAATATATTTTTGCGAGGTTCTTCGGGATGACTCAGTTGGTTTGGAGGGTGGTTATCCACATGGATGACCCGAGATTGATCCCCTCTCAATGNTATTTTGTAGAGAATCTTAATTTATGCCCCTCGTAATAAAAAATAATTTCGTAAACATAAATATACATATTTCTATATCATAATATACAAGTTATGTTGTGATTTTATATCTTATTTTTGGAAAGTTTTATGTTTTACTAGACATAATTCAATTGTTAAAGGGCATAAATCAAAGTTTTTAGGATAAAAAATTGATGATCAACTTGTTTAAGATTATTTGTGTAGTTTTAACATTATATTTTTAAAAATTTAACCAAATAGCTTAACTTTATAAATAAATATTTTTGGCTCACAATAAACATTCAAACAAGCTATTTGTTTCACTTTATCCTCCATTCGTAAATAGCTAATTACATGTTTTATCATTTTAATGAGTTAGTCTTTGGTTTATGTTCTTCAGGTTGGTCTTTAATTTCTGTCCACGTAAATAAAAACATATTCAATATATTTTTGCGGGGTCCTTTGGGATGACTCGGTTGGTTTGGATGGTGGTTATCCACATGGATGACCCGGGATCGATCCCCCCTCAATGCCTTTTGAGTCGAGTCTGTCGCATAGGGCTTGCCTAGTGCGGTTTACATTTCCTGCGGGTTATCCTGGGGTTCCAAAAATAAAATTAAATTTGCGGGACATAAGTTCTTTAAAGGGATGATATAAAATTTGTCAAATATTATGAAGAGCAACCTTCACAAAACACACTAGTATAAACGCTAATTACTTAACTCAACGACAATTTCAATAATTACATATTGTGTCCGAGTTTTCTTAGATACATGGTATTTGCCTCTCGATAAGGGCCCAATAGTGCAAATGACCCAATGGACCCGGTGTTGGGTCCAAGCCCAAATGGAAGGCCCAATTTAGAACCCATAAATTCTCCAGAAACCCTAATTCTGCATTTTTATCTTCTTCTTCCTTCAATTCTCTGTGCAGCGGAACTCTTCAGCTTCAAATTCGTAAGTTTCTATTTCTCTCAATTTACAAATATGTTTAATGACTTCTGATGCTTTTTTGTTCATATTTGTTTGATTATCCATTGTTAATATGTGTATTTTGTTTGATAGTATAGTTACTTGGATTGTTAATGCTGTGATAACATTCTCATTTCTCTGAATTTTTTGTTTATCGCCATTTTACACTCGAAAGTATATGTTTCTCAGTTTAATTTGAGCTAGAATTGACTGAAGTAATTATAGAGGAACTTGATTTTATTTTTTTTTGAATTTGGAACAGAGACCTAGTTGATTGATTGATTAAAAATTGGTTCTTTGTTTGATTTGGAGTGAAATGTGCATCAAGGATTTATATAGTCTGTTTGTTTAATCGAGTTGTAGAATTGTATAGTCACAGGGAGTTCATATAGCTTATATTATTGTTTCTTGTCATTGATACACGCAAATATATGTTTCTTGTTTAATTTGAGCTAGAGTTGACTGGAGTAATTATAGAGGAATTCAATTTTTTTTTCATTGGAACAGAGATCTGGTTTGTTGATTGTTGAAAAAAATTGTTCTTTGTCTGATTTGGCCGGAATAGAGTTATATGCGCATAGGGGGTTTATGTAGTCTATTCCATTTTTTTAAAATTTAGGGGTAGAATTGTATAGTTATAGAGAGTTCATATAGCTCACCCCATTTGCGATATATTATTGTTTCTCGTGATTTACACATGTTAATAAATGCTTCTCAGTTTAATTTGAGCTAGAATAGAGGGTTTATATTGTCTATTCCAATTTTTTTAATCTGAGGTGTAGAATTGTATTATAATAGAGAGTTCATATAGCTCACCCTATTTGTCATATATCATTGTTTCGTGTGATTTATACACGCTAATATATGTTTCTCCTTTAAATTGAGCTAGAACAGGCAGAAGTAATTATAGAGGAACAGTATTTGTTTTCATTGGAACAGAGTCCTAGTTGATTGATGGTTGAAAAATCTGTTCTTTGTTTGATTTGGCCGGAATAGAGTGAAATGTGCATAGAGGGTTTATATAGACTATTCCATTTAATTGAGGTGTAGAATTGTATAGTTACAGAGAGTTCATATAGCTCATCCCATTTGTCATCATATATCATTGTTTCTTGTGATTTTTATGAGTTAATATTATATTGTGTGTTTTTACTTGTTTATTTGATTCTGGTTTAGATAGAATGTACTGATAGTTACATAGAATTTGTATTGCATACCTCATTTCTCACATAGAATTGTTTTAATGTGGTTTTTTCCATGTTAATATGTGTTTCTCGTTTAATTTGGTCTTGAATAGACATGAAGTAGTAATAGAGGAACTCCATTTTTTTTAATTGGAACAGATACCTAGTTGATTGATTGATGAAAAATATGTTCTTTGTTTGATTTGGCTTAAATAGAGTGAGATGTGCATATAGGATTTATATTATACATATTTGTTTGTTTCAAATATATGTGTATTGACTAATTTGATTCAAATAGAATTGATTTGTAACAGAAAATTCACATAGCTGACTCCATTTTGATATGTAATTGTTCTTCGCATAATTTGAGTTGTGCAGTGGGTGCACCAAGTGGTGAAAAATGCAGATCTTTGTGAAGACCCTAACGGGCAAGACTATTACCTTAGAGGTAGAGTCATCGGACACCATTGACAATGTTAAGGCTAAGATTCAGGACAAGGAAGGCATTCCACCAGACCAGCAGAGGTTGATTTTCGCAGGAAAGCAGCTCGAGGATGGCCGAACGCTAGCTGACTACAACATCCAGAAGGAGTCCACTCTCCACCTTGTCCTTCGTCTCCGTGGTGGTGCCAAGAAGCGTAAGAAGAAGACTTACACTAAGCCTAAGAAGATCAAGCACAAGAAGAAGAAGGTTAAGCTTGCTGTCCTCCAGTTTTACAAGGTTGATGATTCTGGCAAGGTTCAGAGACTCCGTAAGGAGTGCCCCAACGCTGAGTGTGGCGCTGGAACCTTCATGGCTAACCATTTTGATAGGCACTATTGTGGTAAATGTGGGCTTACCTATGTTTACCAGAAGGCTGGTGGTGATTAGAGAAATGTTAGTTTGGTTATTGCTTTATCTTTTAGATTTTGCCCACATTTGTGTCCCTATACTCTCCTTTTAATGTCTTGTTTGTGAACAAGATGTAATGAAATTTGGATTATGGGAATTATGTTTGCAGCTCATAAGAAGCTAAGGATTTTATCAGCTAAAATATTTTGCACTTATTGTTTTTGTGCTTCTATTCACTCGGATTTCTTCTGTTTCATCGATTTTGTTTGGATCCCACCATTCTTCCAACAAAAAAAGATCTTTCATTAGATCGTCACTTGTATATCGCATCAAATACAATATTTAGTAACTATGAATTCATCACATCAAATACAATATTTAGTGACTAAAACATACATTAAACTATGAATCAATTATTTAATATTTATTCAGATAACTACTATATTAACTACAACATAAATTATTACATCGAATCTTGCGTAACTAATTCTTACATTACAAATCTTATCGAATCTTGCGTAATTAATTCTTACATTATAAATCTTACCGAATCTTGCGTAACTAATTCTTACATTACAAATCTTACCGAATCTTGCGTAACTAATTCTTACATTACAAATCTTGTCTACAAAGAATGTTGTTTTATAGGTACTCTCTTTTCTTGGTTTACTCGTGGAATTACATTGTGTATGTTGTTATTGTTGGTTTTCTCGATTTAAAATGTGTGAAAAATGAAGAATTACTTGTAAATTAGATGTATATTGTTTATATAGATAATCTATGTTGTTGAAAGATTCATTGTAGCTTAAACAAAGTAGAAATGAGGGTGTTGTTTAAGCCAACTTGATAGGCACTATTGTGGTAAATGTGGCCTTACCTATGTTTACCAGAAAGCAGGTGGTGATTAGTAAAATAACAATTCAAATTGTAAAAACATTATACTTTACTATAATTTGTATTAGTTTTCAATTCAAATAGTTGTTGTTCCACTAAATTATATAATCATATTGATAAGATGGAAGACATGTTTTGTCTCAATTAACAAGAATAAAAAGGTTTCAATTTTAAATCTTGTATCTGAATCATTTCCATTATATCATAATAGTTTTTAGTCTTTGCATAGTAACACTTGAAAAAATAAACAATAACATATATTTATTGATTTTAATTACTCTTCATAGTGCATACTCCCTTGTTCTATACAAGTACAAACCAAAAATAAAATTGTACCAATTACCAAATTGTTTTATTGAAAAGTGTACAAACCAAAAATAAAATTGTATTAATTATCAAATTGTTTTATTGAAAAGTTTAATGTTGGGAGAAATACGATAATAAAATTGTACCAATTACCAAATTGTTTTATTGAAAAGTTTTAATGTTGGGATCAATACGATATCTAGATGAATGAAAAAATTCATAGACAAATCTTTACAGTTGGCGCAAACTTTAACTTAAACACCTCAACTAAACATTGTTTATTTTAAACACCTCAATGGATCTTTGTGTCTTTTGACATCAGCTCAGCTCATGTTTCATGCCAACGTCAACTGGGTGGCTCAGCTCATGTTACATGCCAACTTCAACTGGGTGGCTCAGCTCATGTTACATGCCAACTTCAACTGGGTGGCTCAGCTCATGTTCCAATGTCAACTGGACGTTGCTAGGTGGATGGGTGATGGCATTGGTTGATGTCGCTTAGATAGTGACATCTACCAACGTCAATTGGACGCCAATCTATGTTGCGGGATGTAGGTCGTTTGACATGTCATTAGGCATTAGAACAACACAAAAAACACTTGTTTTTATACTCATTGTCATTTATTTTTACGTATTGCATTCTAAGATACTGTTTAAAGCAAAAAGATTTGATTTTTGTAACTATTATTACGAAGTATTTGTAGGGATGACAACGGGGCGGAGGATTATGGATTGGTTAAGAACTGCAATTGAGTATGAGAAGTTTTGAAATAGAAATATATAATTACTATCGAAATTCTTCCAAATTAATTATTTACAATATCATTTTTAAATCACAAAATGATGCAAATTATCACATATGAATTTTTAGATTTCCCAACAAATTAGGGGAGGCATGTTCTTTAGTTTTACAATAAAAATTTATAAGCAATATCTATTTATGGTGAAAAAGATTCTTTCAAATCAACAAAATATTAGTCATTTGTTTCAATACATTATCTTCATTCTTGTTATAAAAAAACTTATTAACAAATACAAAAATTTGAGTAAATCAATTTAACATCCTAAAATAATTGGAGAAGTTCTAATAACTTGATAATTTTAACTAATAACTTCAAAACTTGGATATGAGATGTACTACATTATGTCATGATCATGCAAGAAAATATTATTGAACTTTTTTAAAAAATAAATAAATAAAGAATGGCCTATTATCACTACATAATAATTCTTTATTCTTTGAATCTATTGAAAATGGTAAAAGATTATTATATTAAATAGTAACAAAATTCAATCTTGTTTCTTTCTACTAATGCGTTATAGCATTGAGTTCAAAATTATCAGAGGATTGTACACCTTTATTTGCTAGATTTATTCTATGGAAAATAGTCAAAAATGATAAGTATTGACTAAGAAAACAAACTTTTGTAATTAAACTTGGTATTGATTGCAAAAAGTAAGACTAAGAAAACAAATTTTACACACCTAGAAAGATTGCATCACTTTCATACTGAATTCACAAAAGAATTGTCATGAATAGATTAAACAAAAATATTTATATATAATATAGAAATGGGCGAAGGAAAGGTGTGTTATAATATGAGAAGAACATATAAAATACAAACTTGTTTTCCGCCCTACATTTATTAGAAATATTATTTAATAAATTTGTCATTTAATTTGACTTCAGTTGTCCTTCAACTTTGAATGTGTTCAAGTAAACACTTAAACTTATATAACATTGAACAAATAGACGCATTAGTTATACACCCTGCATGATATTATACGATGTATTACTAATACCTTACATTTTGTGGTATTAGGAATACATAGGATTTAGTACTATAAGATTAATTTATGTAAAGACAAAAATATCTTTCAAATTATTTTTTGTTTAATTTCTTGATTTTATGTTTTATATTTGCACTAGTAAATTTATTTAAATAAATTAACTTACAAATGTTATTATTTAGAGAGAGTTGTTTGTTACTAAATAAATACAATACAAATCAATACAATATTTGAAATGTGAGTTGTTTGACATTTACTAATTGAAAAGACAAATATATTACCACATGACATTTGTGATCTTAATTGACTATATTATTTGTTGATATATATATGGTTTCTAATTATTTGTATTTTGAATACTTTATATAACTGCATACATATTAAAACTACAATTTGTATTTTTTAGAAAAAATGGTCTAAAACCCTTTCAACTTATACCCGAAATTCCAACTACACACTTATACTTCAGAGGGGACCTATTACCCCCTTGAACTATATATTTTTAAATGGAATAAATAACACCCTAAAATTGAACACCCATGTTCATAACTTGCAGTGGTGGACACACACATCCATTTTTTTTTTAATATTCTCAATTCCTTCTTTCATCTTTATTCTATTTTTTTTTCTTTTAAAACTTGTAAACAATATATATACATAAATTGATCCATCAAATTTTAGATTGCTATAATACTAGCCTCAAAATCATTCAATTGTTTTCTTGGTTTTATTAATTTCTGAAAATTTGAAGAAAAAACTCATTATTCTCCATCGTGTTCATCGGATTTGTGTGAATCTATGAGTGTGATTAAGTTTGGTGTATGGAATCTACACATTACTTGTTAATTGATTTCGAATTTGATGTGAAGATTTGAGCCAAAAACTAGAAAACTCCATTGACGTACAAAGCTGTCAAAATTTAAAAAAAAATGTGGGTTTCTGGGTTTGAATCTAAATCTGAAAATCTTCATTTGCAATTACTAATTTGTAGAGACTAAATTGAATCCTTTATGAGAATTCCATTGTTGAGTTCTTGAGTTTGAAAACATCTAAATCAATTGATTTGAACTAAAAAAATTGACGAATGAAGGGCGAAATACAAATCCATGGACAACCATTGTTAAAGAGTTTCGAAGCTCAAGTATGAATTTTTGAATTTGTCGGCGAATTCATCTTTTTCAGTGATTATTTCCTTGTCATTGCCGGCTCGTTCAATGAGTTTCTCTAACAAATACAAAATTTATCATCCATCAAAGATGGGGTTGGAACTGCTAATTCTTCTTCTCCAAAGTGAAATGGAAATATCCTCCATTAAAACGGTGTCATTTTGCTTATAAAAATAAATAAATAAATAATATATATAATAATATTTAATTGTAACAAACATATAATAAAAATATTCTTTACTTGTTTTTTGCTTCTCACTCTCTCAAAGAGAGTGAATGCACTCTTTGTGCCAACTCAGCATTTAAGGAGTCATTTATTTCATTTTTAAATAGTCCAGAGGGGTGATAGGACACCTGTGAAGTTGGAGTGTGTAGTTGGGATTTCGGATATAGATTGGAGGGGTTTTAGACCATTTTCTCTACTTTTTATGATCGTACAAAGCGGATACAAATTTATTAATGATATAGTATACTACTCCACCCCTTCCACTTTAATATATTTATGTGATGCAATTCAGAGCAATGAACAAATTTATTTTTGCTGTGAATTTAAACATCAAATCTTAAGATTATTATAAAGTAAAATTTATGTATTTAGAAATTATATAAAAAGGTATATTTTTTAATCTTAATTATATGTCACACTTTCTTTTCAGTCCATTCTAGAAAGATGACACTTTTCAAACATCAATGATTTGTTTGTTACTGTTTAAATTTCAAAAAAAAAAATTCTTTTTTTCTTAAAACTTTGTGTCAACTAAACTACATATAAATTGGGATGGAGTAAGTATAAGTTGTTATTTTCTTATCACTAATTAAACTACAACTTTTCCTTAATAATAAAAATACAAATCCTCAACAAGAATAAGTACAAACAAAAGAAACTAATCCTTATCATATTAATTAATTTTAATGAGATAATGAAACACCATGAACAGAAAATTTGTTCAACTCTCCAAATAATAATATTGTATTACATGGAATGAAACAAAAAGAATACTATAATTCTTCTTATTTTTCCTCAAAGAAGTCTCATCATCAAAATGGAAAACATGAGTAGTTATTATAAGGTTTAACTTCCCACATTTCAACCATTGGAATTACCTTATTATTATAATTACTATGACAATTACATGAATTAACAACTATTTCATTTTTTTCCTCTTCTTTTTTTTCTTCTTTTTTCTCAACTGGCTCTGGACCTTGGCTCACTAGTTTAGCAAATCCCACTTTTTTCCTAATTTTATTAAGCAGCTCCACTGCATCTATTCTCTCTCCTATCACTGTCAGCAAGTTATTTTCTTCTTCTAAACTTACTTTCTCCACTCCTGCAAACATGAATAAATTATGTCATGTCTAGTTAATTGTCTACCACACCGTTTATTTCATCGCATCGTATGATCACTAAATTTTATCCACTATAACAATGTGATAAAATAATAGTTCTTTGACTTTATTATTATAGCGACCGAGTCTCTAATGTTAAGTGACACATGAAAAAAATATGTTCCAATAATTTTGGACCGCCTAGTTTACAAAACATGTATACAATGTTATAAAAAATTATGTCTACTTATTATACAACAATCTACGTATGTATAAAGGTTTTGATACTAATAATATAGTATATAATGTTGTTATACGTACCTGGTAAAGTTGCTGCTATAGTCATGACTTTATTTTTGCAAGTAGTATGTTTAAATAAGCAAGGTACCATTGGCTTCAACCATCCTACAATACAATTTTTCAAACTTGATCGAGGTTGACATCCATTCACAGACACATCAACAACTACCTTTATCTGCATTTAATTATAAATTGTCAATAATCATACTAATTAATATATCATTGGTTGGTTTGGGTTAGCTGATTAAAATAATGGATACACATAAAAACGTAGTACTGAAAAGCATTTTCAGGTGTTAGAAATCGATTTTATAAATAAATAGTTGCATGTTTAGAAAAAGGTGTAGAATAGTTGAGATATAATAAACTTGTTGGTGTGTTTGGTTAAAAGGTGTTGATAAATACTTAAATCTGTTAAGATGACTAAGATATCCTTAAAGCTATCTAAAAATAATAATAAAAATTTAAATATATTTTATGGACGAAACAAAATAGAGAGATAATTAGAAGAGTTGATATCAAATTAAAAGTGCTTGCAAGTTGTTAAAATCATAAGCCAAAAATAACAAAATTGTGATTTTTGATTGATTTTTACTCGTAAGCACATTTGATATACTTATAAGTTAATTTGACCGATTTATTATCTTATAAAGACAAGATATATAAAAGTTCAAATAGTACCTTCATTGTTTCTCTCTTTCTTAAAACTTGGACACTTCTAAGGTTGTGATTTGTGAGGTTACAATTTTAATTGATTTGGTCATGTATTTATACTCAAATCAAGTGGAAAAATCTTACATTATTTGTTTCCACAAATATTCAGACAGCCGTCATGGCATTACGTCATTAAAGGTAAATGAGTATATCACAATCAAAAGGACTTTGTCAATTAATTGCATAACTAATGACAATTTGTCTCATTAATTAGTACTTAGGACAAATTAATCAGTAGTTAAATGAGAAATTAATTAAAAGATGCAAAATATTTCTAACATGACACCTTCCTGGCTAGCGGTAAAGAGTCACCCATGCTAACTTCTCTTAAATTGTAGAAAAAAATAAGGAATATAGGATCTTTTATCCTTAATCAGAGTTGTCTCGGGTTCAAGTTTTAGATAAGAAATTTCTTTTATTAGGGAGCGCTTCATGTTTAGATGAGCCTTACGCAATGTCGATTTAAATTAATCAGAGCTTCAGTATATACTTATACCTTACCGATCGAGTGAGAAATAAAAAAGAAAGTTAAAGAGTATATTTAATTTTTTATAACTCTTCTCTACTTTTTCTAAGTTTTCTCATGTCCACGACTTTTTGCTGTGGTGGCAGTTGTGAAGGAGATTATTTTCTCACCATTAATATTTAATAATATTGTGTCTGGACATGCAAAGTTGTTGAGTGTTTTTTTCTACTAGAAGGGATGTGGACTTGCCCAACAAAAATAGATGAAAAATTAATCATCCTTAATTAGCACAAATAAAGAGTCAAGCAAAGTCTTTCTTCATATTTTTTTCATTGTTTTTGACTTATATTTCTTTTAAACTTGTTTGAAACAACCTCTTAATTTCATAAAAGTATATGTAAGGTCGATGTATATCTCATTCTATTTTAACCTTATTTTTAGAACTATACATGATTCTAGATAGGAAGGAGTGAAGGTCGCATAATAGGGTAGAAGCAGAGGCAGAGCTAGGCGTGGGTTCTGACGAACCCACTAGATTTCATGTAAAGTTTGTATTTGTATTAAAAAATAAATATATATGTATATTAACCTGTGAACCCCCTAGCAAAATTGATTGACAGTCGGTGAAAATGCTTTCCACACATTTGTTGTGGGTTCGAACACCTTTCTCTTATGTTCTAAAATTTAGAACTCCCAAACTCTTAATCCTGGTTCCGCATCTGGGGATAGAAGGTTAGTAGTATTGGAGTGTTGTTTTGTCGTGCGTAGGTTTAGGCTTGTTAATTAGCGCTGGCCGTAATACTAGCTAATTTTTGTCATATGTATGTTGGTTATTGTGTTTCGAGTATCGTACTATTTTGTTGTTATTATTTTTTTTTCTGGTAGACTTTGCACTGTTTTTCTTATTTTTTTGAACAAACAAATAGGTAAGGAGAAACGCAAAATATATATAGTATTATATTATCCATTTGTTGTCTTGGATTTTAATATTTTTCTTCATTATCAATTTCATTTTAAGTGGCGGTAAAACAACAAACTAGTCAGCTGTTTTTTGTTAATCATGGGGACATATAGAGAATTGACAACCTCTGACTTCTTCCAAATATAAAACTTAATTAGTTAAAAAGGTTAGACTTTAATTAGTTCGGTTGAATGGAGAAGAAAATATTAGTGGAATAGGGTACCTACGATGTGGTACGCCCTCATTTTTAATGAATTCACATTTTCTAGTGTATTAGTTTGACGATGTTTTCGATAAATCTTCGATTCAAATTAAGATTTTTAAATGAACGAAGTAGGGTATTATTATATCTAATACATAATTTAAGTATGAAAAATTGTTCTCTAAGAAAAAATGTTGAATAAATTGATCGTAAATTATGAGATTTGAAAATCTTTTTAAATTCGAAAAGATATTAATCATAGAGAAAACATAATTTCCACAATACATGCAAATCCCTCTGATATCATTTGAGAATACAAACTCTTGTTGCACCCTAAAAATAGATTTTTGTTAGAGTCATTAGTAGAAAGTAAAACATATCAAGAATCAGGCATATAAAACAAATATAGAATTCATACTGAAAATAATGGAGAATGAAATAGGGCGTAATACACATAATACATGAACATGACTCTTAACTTGATTTCAGCGGACAACTATGCCTTCCAACTTTGAGTATGCACAAGTAGACACTTAAACTTGTATAAAATTGAACAAGTAGACACACGTGTCCTACATGACATAATACACGTAGGACGTAAAATTGCCATGTAGTGTGCAATGTAGGACGAATGTGTCTATTTGTTCAATTTTATACAAGTTTGAGTGCGTACTTGTGCACTAAAACTTGTATAAAGTTGAACAAATAAACACATTTATTCGATGTATGAATTCTATTACTTTAAATATTTCTTATACTTTTTCATAGTTTTTATGTTTTAATATATTATTTCAAGTTTGAAACTTTGAATTCTAAATGGTCCAACAAATATTATAGTCCACAAATGTTGATAATTATAATAAAGCTTAAATCAAAATCAAATTAATAATAATGCAAAAAGAAAATCAATTCAACATTAAAAATGACAATAATATTGAATCTTTAATTTGTTCTTTAGTTTTACATTGGTTTAGACAATTAAAATAGATAATCTAATTTTGATTTTCTCTAATATTTAGTCATGTAACTAATACTTATTAAACTTATTTTAGCATGATTTAGTACTTTTAAATTATGATCATTTTCATTATGACTTGTTAATTTGCAATATTTGTTTTACGCGATTTCATCATTATTTTTTTTTGTTGGATATTTTAGTGTCATTAATCATATCATATTTTGTGTTATTTTCTTGAGAAACACCTTAGATAGTTGTATTTTGGTAGGACTAAAGAAATATTTGAAGTACAAGTAAATTATATGTTTGTATGAATACTTTCCCAGAAAAATTCGAAAATCCCAAAAAAATCCGAAAACCTGAGGTTGAAAAAACCGAGTTTTATTGGTTTGGTTTGGTTTATAAATAAAAAAATCCAACACAAATGATTTGGTTTGATATTTGAAAAATTCGAACCAACCCGGCTACGTACACCCCCAGTCTCTATATATCATTTAAGGGTTTAAATTATAAATATTGACAGGTAACAGCGCGATGATTTTTTATATTATGATTTATGACTAAGGTTGCGATAACTCTAAATATTACATACCTAGTGAAGAGTGTCAATTTGAACTCTTTTTTTGGACACTTAAGTTCTTCTTCTTCCACAAATTTCTAAAATTGTCTAAACAAAATCATAAATTAGGTCGAATCAAGATTGTAAAACTACTTTCTCACATATATTAATTGCAAAGTCAAGTCAATAATTTCATGGTAATTTTACTGAAACATTGGATTATAAATACTTGGAAATTTTCTAGAGGAAATTTACCTAAAGATTAGTAGCCATGATTTTTTGAAAAGTAAACAAAAAAGGGAAGTTTTCAAACACAAAATTTTACGTATTAATTAGGTTTTCTTCTTCTTTTCCTTATCAAATATTTCCTCCGTTCATGTTGTACGTCATTTAAATGTTGAAAAATGAACGGATATATTTTTTTTCCCGTTAAACTTTGTCTTCACTAATTATTGATGTGAAAAAAGTTACAATTCGACTTTGCCATATACCTAATAGGAGTACATAATTAATAACAAAGATAAAATAAGTATAAAATAGTAAATTACGTTTTTATTTTTTAAACTAAATATGTAAAAATAAATATATATTTTTAATTTTAAAAAAGGGAAAAAGTATATTATCTTTCTACTTATGAGACTTCCTAAATAAATATCTAATGGTGCTAAAATAAGGACCCCGTTTGAATAATTCAAAGATGACTCGTAGGCTAAATAACAATTATATAATTTGTCATATGTTAACACAAAATTGACATGGCTCTCCTAGCGAGGACTAATACTTTTCTCATTTTCATTTTATATTTTATATGTCACTATTATCTTTATTTTTAATTTAAAAAGAATAATATTAACAATTTTTAATTATTTGGATTTTGGAAGTGCAACTCCCACACCATAAATTGTCTAACAAAACAAAAATATATGTGTACTCTTATCCATCCACATATTTTCTCAAGTCATCAAAATTATATACTTTTTAGAGAAAATGATCTAAAACCCCTCCAATCTATCCGAAATTTCAACTACACACTTATACTTTGTTTTCCTTTTATAGAGTGCAGCGAGTGTACCAGCGAATTTGACTCACCCTCAGCTCTAGCCAGTCTCAGCATATCAGGTTTAAGGGTGAGCTATTTATTCGAGCTTCTGTTGGATTCTCTCGGTCATGACTTGATGGGCATAGTTTTCGGACACAAATTACTTTATTTCATTTATTTCGGTGTCTTTGATACTCTTAGACTTAGTATTTAGAGATTAGATGTCCTTGATGTGATGACTTTCAGATTTTGGGAATAATATGTAATAGACTTTAGAGGTTTATTTGATTGGTTACTTTAATAAGTTTTGGAGCTTCCGCGTTATTGTTGTTATTCGTAGTTGAATTATTGGTATGTGTTGGGATTTAGATTCCTTGATCCGCCCACTTAGGAGGTTAAATGTGGGTGCCACTCATGACTCAATTTGGGTCGTGACATATAATTTGTCATATGTTAACACAAAATTGACATGACTCTCCTAGCGAAGACTAATACTTTTCTCATTTTCATTTTATATTTTATATGTTACTATTATCTTTATTTTTAATTTAAAAAGAATAATATTAACAATTTTTAATTATTTGGATTTTGGAAGTGCAACTCCCACACCATAAAATTGTCTAACAAAACAAAAATATATGTGTACTCTTATCCATCCACATATTTTCTCAAGTCATCAAAATTATATACTTTTTAGAGAAAATGATCTAAAACCCCTCCAATCTACCCGAAATTCCAACTACACATTTATACTTTAGAGGGGATTTATTACCCCCTTGAACTATTTTTAAATGAATTAAATAACACCCTAAAATTGAACACCCACATTCATAACTGGCAAATGTGGGTTTCTGGGTTTGAATCTAAATTTGAAAATCTTCATTTGCAATTACTAATTTGTAGAGACTAAATTGAATCCTTTATGAGAATTCCATTGTTGAGTTCTTGAGTTTGAAAACATCTAAATCAATTGATTTGAACTAAAAAAATTGACGAATGAAGGGCGAAATACAAATCCATGGACAATCATTGTTAAAGAGCTTCGAAGCTCAAGTATGAATTTTTGAATTTGTCGTCGAATTCATCTTTTTTAGTGATTATTTCCTCGTCATTGCCGACTCGTTCGATGAGTTTCTCTAACAAATACAAAATTTATCATCCATCGAAGATGGGGTTGGGACTGCTAATTCTTCTTCTCCAAAGTGAAAGGGAAATATCCTCCATTAAAACGGTGTCATTTTGCTTATAAAAATAAATAATATATATATATATATATATTAATATTTAATTGTAACAAAAATATAATAAAAATATTCTTTACTTGTTTTTTGCTTCTCACTCTCTCAAAGAGAGTGAATGCACTCTCTGTGCCAACTCAGCATTTAAGGAGTCATTTTTAAATAGTCCAGGGGGGGTGATAGGACACCTATGAAATTTGAGTGTGTAGTTGGGATTTCTGGTATAGGTTGGAGGGGTTTTAGACCATTTTCTCTATTTTTTATGTGTAAATATAGATGATTTATTCGATTTTACTAGTATTTACCGTCTTTTCAGTTTTAAAAGTAGATGGTCTATCTTTTTTAAATTGCAAATTGATGTTTTGTGAGTGATTAATTTGTTAAGATGACAATTATTTACCCTCAAATAATTCGAGTGAGAAAATAGCTAACATGACAACAAAAGTGTTCTTCTCCTAACTAGTTGGAAGACCGTTAAATGATATTGTCCTACAATTATCTAACTTGATCCGATTACATGAAATAGAAAATCCCATAATAATTCAAGGGTAGAATTGAAAATAATATTTTTGTATTATTTTAAGTTTAAATTATGCAAACCACATAGTGTAATAGACAAATTACATCCTATCCCTACTCTTTCATTAATTATAAAAATTCCTTCTTTTTTATACCTTTCGGATACATAATTGTGAGGACAGATACATTAATTTAGACACTTTTGTTATCAGTTTACTGTGCTAAATAAGGGACTAAAAACAGAAAATATTATTGAATCCCACAAATCAAGCGTACGTTTCTTTCTTCTAACAATCAGTCGTTCACAAAAAGGTAACATAACTAGGAAATTAAAATTTCAAATTATAAAATTGTGTCTCCTTGTTCTTCCAAAAAGCTGCAGAAGCTTGATTCAAAAAAATTTGCAGTGAAGTTTTGTGAAGATTCATGATGAATATTTCGATATTGTTAAGACATTCAGGAATATGGAAAAGTGATGTTAGGTACGAGCGTTACAGAAGTAATGCCTACAGTGGAAACAGTTGAGGCTGATTTCTTTCAGGGGTTCCCGTCACTGAAGTTGCTCGAATTCTGAAGAATGTTTGGGCTGAGAAGATGGAACAATTTAGTTCCCGGATGCATGCCTTTCCTTCATGTTCTTATAATCAAACAATGTCTCATGCTGAATAGTTTACCTTCTCTTAGCATGCTCCGTTCTCTCACCATATTAAAGATCAAAAGATGTTCAAGCCTAATGTCATTACCAGGCTTCATGTTTCTCTTCAAAGGTAGGTTATATATGAGGGAAAGTACAATTCTTGAACAAGGATATGCTGAAGCAGAAGCAGAAGAAGCAGAGGCGTATCCAGGAGGGAGTCACCGGGTTCACGTGAACCCATGCTCCCCTCCTGAATTCATATATAGTAGTGTTATATTTTTAAAAATATATGTAAACATAAATGTGTGAACCCACACTTGAAGTATCATATAATGTTGTGCAATAATGATTGGCTGCACCTCTGAGGCTAGAAATTTGAATTTTTTATTTATCTTGTTTTTTTTTTCTTTCTAAAATTGGGTAACACCTCTCTAAGTGGTTTGGATAGATAAAAAATAATTTTTGACCTATAATTTTAAAATTTGAATGGTTTTCAGTGATAAGAACCTAAATGTTAAACTGATCAAATTTATTTCTTAATCCATCTTTTCGTAATAGTGCACCCATCATCTCAAAATCCTGGATACGCCTCTGAGAAGAAGCCCAAGCTGCATAAGCTGAAGCTCAAGTAGAAGCAGAAGAAGGCCAAGTTGCACAAGCTAAAGCACAATACCGAAGTCTACATATAGTTTCACGAAGTTTCTTTATATGTGTCTCAGGAGATCAAGACAACACAAATATAACAAATCACCAATAGAATCGAGCAATAATAATATCTTAGTTGCACACAAATCCAAAATTCTCAATTGTGGTACCTTGATTAAGAAATTCTAAGGTACATTATGAAAATACGAATTGTGCTCTCTAGTGGGCTTCATGTGGTCTAATTTTTTTTCTTTTAAATTTGAATTAATGTAGCACTCGAACCACTTATTATTATAATAAATTTTTAGTCAATCTTGGACTTTTTTCTTTGACGATAAACATTCTTTTGATTTCTCATTGAAGCATGGGTTTGGGCTAGAATTTTGTTTTGTTTTTATATCTTAAATAAAAAGGATAATTTTAAATATATACAGTAAAATAATTAGTTTTCAATAAATATAACTATATTTCTATTTACACAAAAAATAGCCAAAAAGGGTCATGGGCCCAAATCGGTGCAACACTACAGAGCTAAAAATCGGCCTTTTTCCTTCCTTTTCTTTTTTGTTTTTCTTCGCAGCGTTAATTTTTTGATTGAAGAATTGGTGTAGAAAAATATAACACCATAAAGAACTATAGGAAAAATAATTACATTAAGAATTTTCAACTTGATAACAACTAATTTAACTGAAATAACTAATTCAAAATGTGACGAAGAATCTACCATAATTTAACTGAAATAACTAATATTATGCACTTTCATATTAAGAATCTACCATAATGATATTCACAACTTATAGCATCAAAGAAATGTCAATATGAAACTTATGAAAGTGCATATATATATATATATATATATGAAAGTGCATTATGGCTATTTATAGCATCAAAAAAATGTCATTGTGGTAGATTCTTAATATGAAAGTGCATAATATTACTAATATGGAAGGTTCTATAAGTTAAAGTCTAAGATTTTGTATTCAAGAATTGATCTCTTCAACATGAGTAACTAAAAAGCAAGAAAAAATCAATATGCATAATTCATAACATTTTCCTCATGAGTACATGGAAAGTGAATTAAAGTACATTAACATTTGCTTAAAAAGGGATTGCCTTACCATACACATTTATATAGATATTCATTAAGAAACATAAGTTATGAAGATAAAGATATATAAATTATGAAAGTGAATATATATATATATATATATATGTAAAAAATAATGAAAATATGAAATATTTCTTAGTTTAGGAAGGGAAAATTAATGAGATTAATTTTAGGGAATGATAAATTCAAAGTTTTAATTATGTTTGTAGGATTAGTTTCTCCCCTAATTTATTTGATAGGAGAAAATGAAAAGGTAAAGGTTTTAACAAATGAAGAAATTTAAAATGTGATAAATAACCAATTACAATAAAAAAGTGTTCTACTCGAAATTAATTTTATTCTTCATGACTTTACATATATCCTCATACGATTTCATTACTAACTCACATTGCCATGTGTTATTCATTCACATTAAAAGATATACCAACTTTATATGTGTAATTAAAACAACATGTATTCTTACAAAGTGATATCGGGTGTGCTCAATTAAAAAAATTAATACTAAAAAGAAGATTTATTCATTTATTTTGTGACAGATTTCTAATATGATAAACCATATCATATATTTTTAGGGGCAACAATTGACAAATAGATATATACAAAAACAAAAATGTGCATCTTTTCATCATCATCAACAACAACAACAACAAATAGAATATCCATTTTTTTGTTCAAAACGAAGAAATAAAATAAAAGAGAATAGAATTATATTAATTGAGATCAAAATAATACAAATGAATCTTCTTTTATACTACTATGACTCTCTTCATGGATCTCCAAGATAATTAAGCTTTCTTCTTCATTTTGTTGAAATTGTACCAAATAATGTGATCAATCTTGGAAGAATATATCTATGATCTTCATCAAAGTGAAGGTCATATCGTGACATCATTTTTTCTTTGTCTTCTTTTTTAATTATTAAGTACATGATTGATGAATAAAAAGATGAAGAAAAGAAAATTAAAAACCTATACTAATAAAAAGAAAGAATGGAAAAATGAAAATGAACATTCAACATCTCCATAGATGATTGGTATTTAAATATTGGATATGCCATAAAAATAGTTAGAAAGGAATTATTGAAAAAACATGTTATTTAAGTAGGGAATATCAATAAATAGAGTTTTTTTTGTAACTCATTACATATAATTACAATAGTAAATATGATTGAATTTTTTAATTAATAAAAAAAATATTTAATGAAAAGAATGAAGAAAAAATGTCAAAAAAAAACAGAAAATAAATAAATAAGAATGGAAGCCATAAAGAGGTGTCACATCACCATGTCTTGATTCTCCTTTATATAATTTGGACATCACATTTGCTCAATAATTCAAGATTACTATGGAACTTCTTTTTTCTACTTTCATTATGAAAGTCATTTTTAAGGAATTTGTTTTTCTACGGAAAATAAATATTAGGGGAATCTTATTGGTGAGAGTTCGATTCTCCACCTTATGATGCTTGCCCCCATTTCCCCTTACGGAACATACATACTAGGGGAATCTTAGTAGTTTAATTAGTTGACTACCCAAATTTTCACCTTGTGGTGATGGTTCGATTCCCTAATTTGTAATCCTCTACCCCATTTTCCTTTCCCCTATCCCCATTTTTTCTAAAAGTAAAATACAATAATAACAATATGTCAGTGTAATTTCAAAAATGGGATCTAGGAAAGGGGTAGGATATACGCCCCCTAGCTACCAGGCATCGACTCTTATCCCATTTTTTTTCCGCACTGGTTATGGATGAACTAATGTGCCATATCCAAGGTAAGGTACCATGGTGTAACGTTATTTGCAGGTGATATAATATCGATTAACGAGACTCGCAACGTAGTTAATGTTAGGACGGAGAGTTGGAGACAAACAGAAGCGTCTAAACACAAATAAACACAAAATTATCCACTAATGCATTATAACATTTTCAAAATTATTTGCAAGTGTTTTAATAAGATTCTAATGCCTAAAAGAGGAGTATTACAAGATTTATTTATTTATTTATTTATTTTTCTCATATATTCTGAATAAAGTGATTAATGCAATAATTATTTTTGCGCTTCAGTTTCAAAGAAATGGAAATCGATTATATAAATTCTTCATTGACCAAGTCATTTAAATTTTGAGACTCATTTTCTGTCAAAATTATGCTTCATAAAATGATTAAATATATGTCATGTCAATATAACTAAGGCAAAATTTTATCCAGTTTAAAATAAACACCTGATTTTAATTATATATCTTTAAAACATCAGATAAGATCACAATAATTAGGCGATTATTATTCCATATAAATCTCTACATTATAATCTGTTTATAACATATCGAAATTAAAGGTGAATCTTATATTTCCCGATATATATGTGAGTAAAATAAGGAAACAAGTGGTTATCTAAAAGATAAAAATAATGAAATTAATGACAATAATTTATTTAAAATGGAAAATATAAACAACGGCATGAAATTAAATAGCTTTATATTTCTCCCTTCTACCTTCATTTCTGAATCTCATCAATCAAATTTAAGGTAATATTTATCTCTTGGAAATTAATTATTAGCAAAATTGTTATGAATGTTATGATCTTTTCTTTGTAATTATGTTTATTTGTTGTTATGTTTACGATGGTTTTTAAACATTTGAATGTTCATATTATGTGAAGAATTCATCTACATCTATAATTATCATAAAAGGTTATATATTGTTTCAATTTTTATGTATTATAGTGATTATATAATATTGGATTCAGCGAGACTAATTCAGGATTTAAATTTGATAGATTCAATCTCATTACTAAACCCAACGTAAGTTTTTTTGTTGATTATAGGTTTAGATATTAATATTTGTTGAAAAATTTTAGTGATTTTTTTTATATATGTGGTTCGTGTAAAAATTGTATAGCCAAACCCAACTTGTCAGATGGGATTGAGGCATTGTTATTGTAAATAGTGATGTAATGTAGTTTGAGTAGTGAAATCAAGAATTTCGTTAAGGTTGTTCGAGATTTGATAAATAAGTGATTTTTGAGTTTTGACCTATATATCGTATAATTTTCCGTTGAAGGATGTTTGACTGAACCTAGTATTTTTTATACGGAACGTAATGCCTATGTGACGGGTGCGTCTTGGATCCTCCAAATACTATAATTTGTGTTGCTCGGACTCTTTGCGTCTTGGATCCTCCGAAATAGTTGTGTGCAACAACATTGTTGGAGAGTTCGAGCAACATAGCCTATAATTGAAAATGTGCAATGGATTCAGTGGTGAAAACATCATACTGAAGTCGTCAACTTTAAATTCTGAATCTGCCTCTGATTGTCGTTGTTGTAGTAATTTTGTATGACAAAATTTGAATTCTGAATCTGCCTCTGATTGTCGTTGTTGTCATAGTAATTTTGTACGTCAAATTTTGAATTCTGAATCGGCCTCTGATTGTGTTATTGTTGTAGTAATTTTGTATGTCAAAATTTGAATTCTAAATCCACCTCTGATTGTCGTTGTTGTTGTAGTAATTTTGTCCGTCAAAATTTGAATTCTGAATCCGTCTCTTATTGTCGTTGTGGTTGTAATGCTGTAGTTGAAGCAATCAAGAAGTGTGAATGCAAACAAAATGGTAGAGGGAGGAATAAGCAAAGCAGATAAAACAGAGTTTACAGAGTGTTGGAGTGCAGTATGGAGAACTCCTTATATTATGAAGCTAGCTTTATCAGCTGGCATTGGAGGATTTCTATTTGGTTATGATACCGGAGTTATTTCTGGGGCGCTTCTCTACATAAGGGAAGATTTCAAAGACGTTGATAGGAAGACATGGCTACAAGAAACTATTGTTAGTATGGCTGTTGCTGGTGCAATTTTCGGTGCTGCTACTGGTGGTTGGCTTAATGATAAGTTCGGAAGGAAACTCTCTATTCTCATAGCTGATGTTCTCTTCTTTGCTGGTGCACTCGTTATGGCTATGGCACCAGCTCCTTGGGTGATCGTCGTTGGAAGGATATTCGTTGGTTTAGGAGTGGGAATGGCATCAATGACAGCTCCGCTTTATATATCAGAAGCTTCTCCTCATAAGATCAGAGGTGCTCTTGTCAGCATGAACGGTTTACTCATTACTGGAGGACAATTCCTTTCTTATCTAATCAATCTTGCCTTCACTGATGTAACTACTACGAACTTCATTTCATCGTCTTTTTCCTTCTTTTTGTATGAGACTAGACGTGCTAAATGCCATCGTGGATTGAACCATAGTAACTCATGTTCGGCTTGTATCAGGTGAAAGGAACGTGGCGTTGGATGCTTGGCATTGCTGGACTTCCAGCAGTTGTTCAATTTGTACTCATGCTTGCCCTCCCTGAGTCTCCAAGATGGCTTTACAGAAAGGTACTCGATCAACGACCAATTGTATACATTAACGTACTTTTTACACTATCTGTGTAGTTTAACCTGTGATATTGCTTATATAAAACTTCAACCTCTTGCTAAATTATAGTGAGAAGTAAGGAAATCTTGGCAAAAAACTATGGACTAATGATGTTTGATTCGTATATATTAGGGTAAAGTGGATGAGTCGAGGGATATCATAGCTAAAATTTATCCAGCAGAGGAAGTAGAGAACGAAATGCTGGCAATGAAGAAGTCGGTTGAAGAAGAAAAGGAAATCGAAGGTTCCATTGGAAGTAGCACGTTTACTCAAATCAAGAAAGCATTTGGAAGCACAACATGTAGAAGAGCACTCTATGCTGGTATCTGTGTTCAAGTGGCTCAACAATTTGTCGGTATCAACACTGTCATGTACTACAGTCCAACTATCATGCAATTTGCTGGAATTGCATCAAATAAGACTGCTGTAGCATTATCACTTATCACCTCTGGTCTTAACGCGGTTGGATCCATAGTCAGTATGGCATTTGTCGATAGATATGGTAGGAGGAGACTCATGATCATCTCTATGGTGGGAATCATTTCGTGCCTTATTGTCTTGTCAGTCGTGTTCTTCCAAGCATCGGCTCATGCACCAGCAATCAGCGGTACTGAAACTGCTCATTTTGGCAACAATACTTGTACAGCCTATGCCAGTGCCCCAAATCCAGCCTCTTGGAATTGCATGAAGTGTTTGGCTAAAGAAGCTGAGTGTGGATTTTGTTCAAACACCAATCTGGTAAGTCACTAACAAACTGTATCTTTGAATCTATAACTTGTTTCAAATACTTTCTCTGTCCCAATTTATATAATGACTGGACACGGAGTTTAAGAAAGAGAGAAACTTTTGAAACTTGAATATTGTCATGATACATGTTTAGATCATTACTAAGATTCATATAACTAGAGCCTAAAGTGAGTGTATAAGTCTCTCTATTGTCATCCTATGTTGCTCGGACTCATCAAAAAGCTACCATCTAGTGTGTGTGTGTCGAACCCTCCAAAAGCCATGCAATTTTGGATAGGTGCGACATCATTTTGGAGAGTCTGAGCAACATAGGCACCACCTATACATACACGAAGAGGTGTACATATGAGAGGTACTTTCGTTCTACTTTAGTATAGCTGTTTTAGATGTATCAGGTGTTCGTCTAGCTCTCTCTCCTTGTCTACTAACATAACTTACATCTGATTGATTTTGGAATCTGTTTTTCAATGTGCAGTATGCTCCTGGAGCATGTATAGCAAAAACAGATGCATTAGCAGGAGCTTGCAAAGCAGAGAAACGTGTTTGGTACACAAAAGGTTGTCCAAGCAAGTTTGGGTTCTTAGCAGTTGTTTTCCTTGCATTATACATCATAGTATACTCCCCAGGTATGGGAACAGTTCCTTGGATTGTCAACTCTGAGATTTACCCTTTGAGATTCAGAGGAGTTGGTGGAGGCCTTGCAGCAGTTTCAAACTGGACTTCAAATCTAATTGTTAGTCTAACATTCTTGACGTTAACTGAACATCTTGGCTCCTCTGGCACCTTCCTCCTATTCGCGGGGTTTTCATTTCTTGGACTCATAGCCATCTTCTTCCTCGTTCCTGAAACCAAAGGGATGCAATTTGAGGAAGTCGAAAAATTGTTGCAGAAAGGATACTCTCCTTTTAGAAAGAACAGTAGTTCTACTAAAGAAATCTCTGATCACACAAAATGATATTCATAGTGTAGATCAAGATACCACCATATTTATTTTATTTGCATTGCTCTTTTACATATGTCATTGTGTATCATACTCAATTCGATGATAATTGTTTGATCTTAAAGAGGATCTTTTATAGTTCCGCTCTGTGATCAAACTGTAATAAATTAAAAGAGTTTGTTGCTTTTTGTGTCATTCCATTGAATTTGTACATTTATAAAATCTACCAAGATATTGGTTTTTGTCTATGAGTTCATCATAATCTGTAGCAATTGATATCCTTTTAAAACTTTATTATTGTTTTACTAATTTGGTAAACTTTACACGAAATAATCCAAGTTTTTTTAAAAAGTACTTTTATATTAGGAAAATAGCACTAAAATGCATTTTTAATTAGATGCCGGCACCATATCCCGTTGAAACGTCCATTCTTTGGCTCATGTTATTCATTCGATTTACAAAATTACAAGGGTCGGAAGCTAGGGCGAAGATGAAGTGTGTTGGAGGACAGGGAAGACACAATTAAAAGGGTTAAAGTAGCTCCGGCTACATTACAAACAACCACAAGTAATTTGAACCATGGGATTTCATTAACAAGAAAAAACATGAAAAGGGCAAGAAATGCAGGATATTTTTCAGAGATTAATCTTCTTTCTATCCAAAATAACCAAATGGTGTTTAACAACTATACTCCAGATGTAGGTAAGTGAGCGACAAGCGAGAGCAGAGTCTAATTGATGATCTAAGCCTGAAATTGAACCAGATAGAACACATTAGAATGAGAAGAGAGGCTGACATGATATCGGGATGGCAAGGGAAAGGGTTTGATTGTCAATAAACACATACCTTGTTCGATAGCCAATCAAGTCCCTCGTATAACCCTTCTCCAGAAGTGGCACATGTACTCTGGATATGCCTGAAGAGGAAGAAAGAGGAAGGATCAGATAATAGGCGTTCTTAGATAGTCAGAAGTCAGAACCAGACAGAACAAATGATGGTATCAGTGTAAATTACCAGTGCCGCTGTTGAAGAGAATGAAGAGAATGAAGTCCAAGCTTATCGGTGATTTCAGCCGCATTCATTGCGTTTGGAAGATCTTGTTTGTTTGCAAAAACAAGCAGCACAGCCTCTCTTAGTTCATCCTGCAGACAAATGAAATGAGGATTCGAGACATCTATGATCTATCATAAAAGATTCCTAACTTCACTTTCTATACCTCATATAACATCCTATGAAGCTCATCCCTTGCCTCAACAACACGGTCTCTGTCATTGCTGTCAACCACAAAGATGAGGCCTTGTGTGTTCTGGAAATAATGCCTCCATAGAGGTCGAATCTGCAAACAGATCACAAAGAAGTAAGCAGATCAGTATTGCTTTTCAAGTTTCCAATTATCAAAATACTATGTATAAACTTTAACTTTGTGCCTCTTGAACAGAAAGAACAATTGAACTGTAGAATTGCCAATGTTAGCAGCAAAAGAACCAAAGAAGGTCCATATCTCCATTCAGAATGCAATGCTGGCCACATACTGATCATATTTTGGAGACTTAATCGCGATTAGCCTAGGAAACCATGTGCCTAAAAGTAGCCTCTTATGCGCAAAACACCAAAAGGACTCCAAAACCTTCAAGAATGACACCACGTTCAGATAGTTTTATCCAGTAATTAACTAGTCTGTTCCACTAGATACAAATATCCACCTTGGCGCCAGTATTTAGAAGACACCACCTCAGTGTCCAAGATATAATCAGCTAGCAAACGTTTGCAACTCAATACCTCACCAGACTGGGGGCTTAAGATAAAACTCTTGAAGATCATGGATCTGAACCATCCATTGACTGCAGGTGGTATATGAGCAGTGAATCATAATATACACTCTGCACTTGAGCTTGGCTCCAATTGCATATATGCCTTATGCGAAATCGAGCTCGAGTAAGGATCAAACTCAATAATAGCTCAACCACGAGCTAGTTTTTTACCCCAATTTTTTTTTCCCATTTGAAAACAAACACTAGCTTAAAAGTATCTGTGGCTAGAAAAGTTCCAGAAAACTTAATAACAATCCTATGATTTTTCAAAGTAGATAAATTAGGATTTGGTTCAAGATTATTCTAATGGCGATGTATCTCTTTCTGCTCTCTTCACCAACCTAGGATTGAAGCTCACAGAGCATGCAAAATATAATCACAAGGTAAACATTTTGAACATTAAATAAGCTCTCATATATATACACATAGATAGAAAGAGATATTTAGACCAAAAGACATTTATCTAGTTGTTGAAGCATAAATCACGAGAAAATTATACACTACTAATACAGGCTAGTCGAATAACCCCCAGTAACTAGAAATAAACCCAGAGAATCACAAGGTTTCAAATGAAAATATGAGTAAGAGGACATAAGAACTTCTTACCCTGTCCTGACCCCCAACATCCCACACAGTAAAGATGATGTTCTTGTATTCAACTGTTTCCACGTTGAAGCCTGTCAATAGAAAGATTAGATAGTTGAAAGAACCAGCTGCATAGCAAAAATTGACAACAACGGATTATAAGAGAAGGATCTACTCCACAAGTACACGACACACATGACAAGCACTTGATGAAGACACATTGCCAAAGGCAAATATTGCAGCCATTAAAAGTTATTTAATCTCCAGAGATACCGTCCTGAATCTTAAAGATTACATTGTTCTCTTATCAACACATGTGTGGGTGCAAATGATTTGAAAGGATGTTGCAAGATTTCGAGGCATTTTCACCTAACAAGAAAAATAAGCCATCTTGCATGTTGCTTTTTGGCTTAGATATATCAACACAATTTACTTTCGGTAGTATATCCCACAATGAGTAGAAAATTATGTTAGACTGTGAGGTGCAACTCGTGAGAAGAATAAAAATTAGATTCACAAGAAACGTACCAGTAGTATGTATAGCAGTAACAATTTCCCCCAACTTGAGCTTGTAGAGAATTGTGGTTTTACCAGCAGCATCGAGACCAACCATAAGAATACGCATTTCTTTCTTAGCAATGAGGCAAATAATAAGTTTGGTGAAACACAGCCCCATCTCTGTGTAGCTGAAAAATGGACGAGGTCATTTATAAAGATCAGAGAATCAATATAAAATTTTCACTGATTCCGGTCACTTTGACTATGGTAATGCAATTAATTACAAAAAGAATAAATAGCATCTTGCAGAAAGAGAAGGAAAAATCTTTTGTTGCATGTAGCTCTGAAGTACTTTGTATCTTGCAGTACATTTATGCAGAATGGGTCTTTAATTAGGTAATTTCATACAGTATTTACGCCATATGTCTATAAAGTCAAATACTGCTAGTAAGAAAAAACAAAATTTTTAATAGATTATGTTCGATTCAACAATGAAGCATTATGAATTGACTCTGTTACTTGTTCTGAATTTATGTTGCTTCATTATTGCTTTATCTGCAGCCTTTGTTGAGGAGTTATTCCAAATAATTCTTGGTGTGGTTCCAACAATACTCTGCATCTTTCCACCTTGTTCTCTCTGATACTTTTTTTTTTTTTAAAATTGGTAATGTTAAATATAAAACTTGTTCTCTCTGATACTTACAAGCTAACATACAACCCAGGCCAGAAAGCCTTTTCCCCGTCCTTGTTAGTTATTCCTCAACAGTTATTTCACTTTGTTGCTAATGATACCACCAACACTCATTTTCCACAATTTCAATTTGCAATGGACATTGCAAAAAGTACAACTTTAAACACAATAAGTGAATTATTCCAATAACCTCACAGCAAAAAGCTGCATCAGTTCTCTTGACAACTCTATAATGAAAAATACCATTTTATATGAAATCCCCTGAGTACATGAGATCGACACAGGAATAGTTTATTTCTAGTGCAAAAAAATGATACAACACCTTTCATAGAAATTCAGATGACCCGATTATGTTCTCGTATCCCTTTCAATCACCACAGGAACTATCAAGCACTATTTAGGAAATGATATTCCTCAAAACCAATAACAGTATTTAGCCAGGAAATGACAATCTTAAAATTTCAAACTTCAGTAACCACACTGTACGTACAGCATTGGCCGTGTAAGCATCCTGTAACTCTCAATTTCTAAAATTGTTAAAAATAGCATTTGTCAAATATGCAAGAAGTAGAGGCAGATCCATCGTTTTGTGACAGGAAATCTGGATGTCACAATGCTCACTAACCCTTTATGATCATTGATGCAGATTTAATAAGATATACTTTCAAAAGTACTCACGCGAATATGTACATATTTCTTTTTTTTTTGAAACTGGTAAGGTTGTATTCTTCAGCATTAAGGGCATGCTGGCCACCACCAAAAAGTGTCAATTACAAACTTCCTATCAAATCTACAATTTGATCTGTATCTACTATACACAACTGTTTACACCAAAAAAGTAGAGATACTATACAATTCCATTTGACCTTGTATATATTTCTTACGCAATCAATGTGCATGTCNGCATTGGCCGTGTAAGCATCCTGTAACTCTCAATTTCTAAAATTGTTAAAAATAGCATTTGTCAAATATGCAAGAAGTAGAGGCAGATCCATCGTTTTGTGACAGGAAATCTGGATGTCACAATGCTCACTAACCCTTTATGATCATTGATGCAGATTTAATAAGATATACTTTCAAAAGTACTCACACGCGAATATGTACATATTTCTTTTTTTTTTTTGAAACTGGTAAGGTTGTATTCTTCAGCATTAAGGGCATGCTGGCCACCACCAAAAAGTGTCAATTACAAACTTCCTATCAAATCTACAATTTGATCTGTATCTACTATACACAACTGTTTACACCAAAAAAGTAGAGATACTATACAATTCCATTTGACCTTGTACATATTTCTTACGCAATCAATGCGCATGCCCGCCCATTATCACGACCAAAGATACTTCGACTATTGGTTAAAAGTATAATAACTATTTCAAGTTTTTAACCCCTTGCTAGCGAAAGCAAGGGGTTTGCCTTCTGGGTCGAGCTCGTCGCACCGGGCATGCCTAGTGTGGGTTACCTCTCCTATGTGGTTTGAGAGCTATTGCATAGGAGCAGGGGGTGCGCACCCAAAGGGTAAAAAAAAAGTATAATAACTATAGAAAGATGATCAAATCCAGATACATGAAAGAGAAGCACGAAAAAATCCATACGAAAACCACAAACTTAGAATTAAAAATAATAATCGGAAAACACGTACTAGTAACCTTTTTCCTAAACAATCAAATTCCAAATCAACCTCTAACTAACTTCATACTTGGAAATCACATAGCTCCTTTTTGCTTCTTCTCTTTACCCTCACTCAAACTCTAATTGCTAAATAAAAAAACATTCAACACTTACATTGCTTACATCTGCATCTGTGCTTTATTTTAGTTTATCGATAACCATGGTATCCAGGCTAGCTTGTGGTGCACCAATTCCACAGTATACCTATCAACTACAGTTACCGGCTAACTCTGTCCACCAATGCACGTTTGACTTTTGATCCACCTCATTTTTTTTTTCAAAGTTGGAGGATCAATTAGTGAGACAAAAAATTTTTCTAAGAGCATCGGAATAACATCTAGAAATCAACAAATTACGAACTACAAGGCAGATCGATCTTAATGAAGATGAATGTCAAACTAGTTCCTTTGAGAGAGAAAAAACATTCGTAAGGGAAGAGACGACGACGGCTAACCGGATATCGGCGACCGGTGACCGGTGACCGGCGACCGGCGACCGGCGATCGGAGAATTCGAATAGGTAGATCTCGAAAAGGAGCTGTCGTTCACCGCGCTTTCCTCTGCTGTGGTACGGAAAAAGAGAAATTAAGCCGAGTCGTCGTTTTAATAAAAACAAATAAGTACATTTTATATATTAAAATCTATAATAAAGTCTTAATATTGTCTATTTTATTATTAGCTTGTCCTAATCACCACATTCAATAATTACTTTTACTAGCAATCATTTACGATGGGAGATAATTTGGCACCATCAATAATATTTAGTAAAATATAGGCTATATATTACTTTGAGCGATATATATCATTATTATCTCGATGAGTGACAAGAAAAGACAAATCATATACGACTCAACATAAATAATATCAAATCTAACTGTTTGATATGTCAAGTAAGGTCATAACCTTATTCGTGGAATACTTGAGCAGTTCATATTATGAGAAACCTAGAACCATACACTAGCCCATTTAATCTATGAAATCATAAAACCACAAATTAGATAATGACCCATCAAAATAAATATGAAGATATAACTATTCTCAATGAATCTGACATCCTCCCCAATTATCACGTAGCTTAATGCAAAGTAAATATAATGTGTGAATTTAAATTATTATGATGACAAAGTTCACACAAAGGCCTATAAATATATCTATTTTTCCATTATTATCATGTCTAATAAGTTGACATTAGCAAATTTAATTATTTTATCATCCCAATCTACATATTCTTGATCCATATTAACAAATTCAATTGTACTGATTTCAAGATAGATACTTAAATGTTTCTTTCAATTTTGTAGATTAAAAGTGAATCCCAAAGAAAAAAATATTAAAAATAAAATATTAAACAATGAAATGTGTTTTTTTTAAATCTACAATCCCATAAAATTAGAATGCAAATAAAATTCAACAAAATACGTAACATGTCTTTTAACTTGAACTTAGTTAATATATACACCTTCCAATATTGAGTGTACGTAAATAAACACTTAAGTTATTATAAAATTAAACAAATAGATATACATCCTACATGTCGAATCTTATGAAGAATATCTCTGTCTACTTATTTAACTTTATTACAATTCAAATGTCTATTTATATGCACTCAAAATTAAAGAACGTAAATATCAACTCAGATAAATTAAAAGGCACGTTCATGTATTATGGTAGTTTCATCTCCTTTATTTTATTCTCTTTTAATTCAATAGGCATAGGCACTAGATGGTTCTAAAAGAACCCGGAAACGGTGTCGTTTCATTTCCTTTTTCCCCTTTTCCTCTTCAACATATATAAGAAGTGTCGCTGTGTGGAAAGGTACATACAAAACTTTCGTGCACCTCTTTCGTGTTGTGCACTGCTGCATCTCCCACCACCCACCCACCTCCTCTACCCCCTACCCCACGCCTTAATACCCACCTCCTCTCTCTTGCTCTCGCGTATTCCAATTTTTTTGTGTTTTGCAAAAGTCCGCCATTTTTCTCTTTCTAGGGTTAGGGTTTTTCTTTTAACCATGTTTTGTTTTTTGAGAAGTTTGGAGATTGTAGAATGGTAAAGAGATTCCTTTTTTCTGTTCAGGAGTTAATTGTCATCGTTCAGTTCTGCAGGTCAACTATGTGCTGAATCTCCTCTGGAATTGGTAATTTTTTTTATGTTTGAATGACTTTATTGTTTTAAGTATTTGATGGGTATGTTTATTTTTGCTTTTTTGGTATAAAGTTTGGATTTTTATTGAAGTAGCATCTTTTAGGACTTTATTGTCTGCAAGTGATTGGTATGTTTTTTTGGTATAAAGTTAGGATTTTTATTGAATTAGCATAGAGGTTGTTTGATGGGTATAAAGAAATTGTCTTGTTAACAACCACTGAACCAATAGAACAAGGGTTAGCTACGTAGCAGGTCAGGTCTTAGTCGGAGTGTAGTCAACCTGAAACTAGTTTATGATTGAAGCTTGGTAGTTGTATTTTAGACAGAATAATTGTAATTTTTTGTGTGTTTAGGGTTGCGGCATGTGTTGTTGTTCCTGCTTTTTGCTAATGATATATTTTTCATCTGTTTTGAGCTGAGTGTCTATCGGGAATAACATCTATACCTTCTCAAGGTAGGGTTAAGGTCTACCTACACACCAGCCTTCCTGTACCCCACTTGTGGGACTACACCAGGTTGTTGTTGTGTGTTTATTGTGCTGAGTATAATTGACTTCTAGTTTAGGATTGCAGTGTGGTAGTTGTATTTTAGACAAAATAGTTGTCTTTTTTGTGTGTGTTTAGAGGAATGAGGCATGTGTTGTTGATCCTGCTTGTTGCTAATTGATGTTAATTTCATCTGTTTTGAGCCGAGGGTCTATTAGAAATGGCCTCTCTACCTTCTCAAGGTAGGGGTAAGGTATGCATATACACCACCCTCCCAAGACTCTACTTTTGGGATTACATTGGGTTTTGTTGTCGTTGTGTATTTAATGTGCTGAATATAATTGACTTTTAGTTTAGGAGTGCAGTGTGGTAGATGTATTTTAGACAGAAGAATTTGAATAAAATGTATTATAATATACTCTTTAACACATTTATTAGCATTTTTATGTCTTTTAAAATTTAGGTGTTTGCAAGTAGACATTTAAGCTATCACACGTGTCTTTCATGACAAATTTCATGTGATTTAACATGTAAACCATATGTGTCTACTCAGTTACGATCAAGTTAAAAAATACATTTATGTATTGTATTTATAAAAGTTTGTTGAAAAATGTTCTATTGTGTCATTAAGCCCATTAGGTGGTTCCATCTCATTTATTTTTTCTCTTTTTCTTCCCCTTTTCAAAATTTGAATTCATTAGACTCTAGATGGTTCCAAAGAACCCGGAACGCCATCGTTTCATTTCCTTTTCCCCCTTTTCCTCTTCAACATATAAGTGTCGCTGTGTGGAAAGGTACATCCAAAACTTTCGTGTACCTCTTTCATGTTGTGCACAGCTGCATCTCCCACCGCCCGCCCTTAATATTCCGCTCCCCTCTCTTGCTCTCGCGTGTTCCAATTTTTCCGTGTTATGCAAAAGTACACCATTTTTCTTTGGTTCTTCTCTTTCTAGGGTTAGGGTTTTTCTTTAACCATGTTTTTTTTTTTGAAATTGAAAACTTTAGAGATTGTAGAATGGTAAAAAAAATCTTTTTTTCTGTTCAGGGGTTGTTCAGTTCAAATGTCATTGTTCAGTTCTGCAGATCAGCCACGTGCTGAATCTCCTCTGGAATTGGTAATTTTTTAATGTTAAATCTTTGTTTTAGGATTTTATTGTTTGTAAGTATGTGATGGGTGTGTTTTTTTGGTATAAAGTTTGGATTTTTATTGAATTAGCATGTAGAGGTGCTTTGATTGGGTATAAAGAAATCGTCTTGGTAGCAACTAGCAAATCAATAGAACAAGGGCTAGCTCTGCAGTAGGTCTTTAGTCGGATCGTAGTGGACCCGAACTAGTTTGGGATTGAGGGGTGTTATAGTTGTATTTTAGACAGACTAATTGTCTTTTTTGTGTGTTTGGGGTTGAGACGTGTGTTGTTGTTCTTGCTTGTTGCTAATTGATGTCTTTTTCATCTGTTTTGAGCTGAGGGTCTATGAGAAACTTCCTCTATACCTCTCAAGGTATGGGTAAGGTATGGGTACACACCACCCTCCCAAGACTCCATGTGTTTGTTGTTGTTGTGTGTTTAGTGTGCTGAATATATTGACTTCTAGTTTAGGATTGCAGTGTGGTAGTTGTATTTTAGACAGAATGATTTGCTTTTTTGTGCGTTGTTTTTACTGCTTGTTGCTAATTGATGTCTTTTTCATCTGGCATTGAGCTGAGGATGTATCTGAAACAGCCTCTATATCTTTTCAAGGTAGGGGTAAGGTACACTTACACACCACCCTCCCTACACTCCACTTGTGGGATAACACTGGGTTTTGTTGTTGTTGTTGTGTGTTAATGTGCTGAATATAATTGACTTCTAGTTTAGGATTGCAGTGTGGTAGTTGTTGTGTGTTTATTGTGCTGAATATAATTGTCTTCTAGTTTAGGATTGCAGTGTAGTAGCTGTATTTAGATAGAATAATTTGTCTTTTTTCTGTGTTTGGGATTGAGGCGTGTGTAGTTGTTCCTGCTTGTTGCTAATTGACATCTGTTTTGAGCTGAGGGTCCATCAGTAAGAAATGGCCTCTCTACCTTCTCAAGGTAGGGATAAGGTATTTTTACACACCACCCTCCCAAGACTCCATTGTGGGATTGCACCGTGTTTTTGTTGTTGTTGTATGTTTTATGTGCTGAATATTGTTGACTTCTAGTTTAGGATTGCGGTGTGGTAGTTGTAATACAGAGCATGTTGAGTTTTTTTTGGGTTTTATCTTCTTTTGTATAGTGAGTTAAAGCATTGTTTATCCGCTATGGTTTGGTTGTGCTTCTTTTTGTAATACTAATTTGCTATGCGATCGTGCCATTTCAGCTTTATGGTTTCACTTCTCCTGCTTATGGGAAATTCAGAGTGCTTCTTATGTGAGCTTTACAAAATATTCTCGGTGCAAACCCAAATATAGGAGCAAGATTTTGGTAGGTTGACAGCCTGGCTAAAATTGTCTAACTAGTATGAGGATTTGCACTGTCATAAACAACCTCTCTATCTCTACGAGGTAGGGGTACGGTCTACGTACGCTCTACCCTCCTCCCTAGACTCCACTCATAGGATTACACCGGGTATGTTGTTGTACGTTAGCTAGCTTATGATTTGAGATGTAGTTGCTTGATTGATTGCACATGACAAAAGATGTTTCTAGTTATAACTTGGATATTATATTAATTATTTGTAGTAGTATGTTTTTCTAGTGTACATGTCCTAGTGTGATTTGAGTTGTGGCTGAAATGGAGACTGATGTCGCAGATTTATGATCGTATATGGGAGTTGAGATTAGCTAGTTGGATGCATTAGAGGTTGGATTAAGAGTTTGGTCAAACTTGTAGTATGACTTTGCTGATGTAATTGATGGATGGTAGTGCATTTTAGATTCTTTGTTATTCCCTTTTGTGGGTCAGCCACTAGGTTTTGTTGGTTTCGAGCAGTTCTGACAAATTACTGCATTTTTTTTCTTTAGAAATATTTTTTGCTTCTTTTTGAGTCTAGGTTTACTGTTAGAGTGACACACACCTATTAGGTATTACATTTTTGTTTTACTTCTTTTCTGTGAAGGAGTGGTAGTCAGAGTATATAATATTCCTGAGCAAGGATATATGGATGATTATATTCTGAAGTTTGGTATTAATGATTAGAATGGGATATTTAAGACATTTTTGCCCAAGATGAACAAAAATGTTCTGTGACTTTCAGTGTCATTTTATTTTAGAGCGTCATGGTTAAAATGATAAAGGTATTTTCTCTGTGTTGCCAGATTCAGGGTACTGAGGAAAACCTGCAGATCACTACTCCCCTGCTTCAGAACTCTCAAGCTATGTATAATGAAGGAGCCCCTGAGTTTGTTGTTGATCAGGGATTATATTATCCACCTGCCACCAATTATGGTTATTTCTGTACAGGTATGATACTTCATTTTGTTTTTGTTCACTTTGTTTAATAAGGTAGGTATGATTCTAGAACTTATCTTGAGATTCCAAATCGCGAACGATAGTTGGATCCCTTAATTGTGTTAATGTTTTATTTGGTCAGGATTAGAATCACCTGGTGATTGGGATGGCCACCAAGGATTTTTTGGTCTGGATGGTCAGGATATTCAGTATATGGTCAGTTCATTCTTCTACATAGTTAACCAAAGTACATCAATATTTTTGTTGCAGTGTATTGTCTCTGTTGATTGTATTTGTAACTTTTTTTTCCTTCATTTCAGGATGCTCAAACTGAAAGTTTCCCGTATGTATATTATACACCTAACTATGGATGTGCACAGTCTTCATATAACCCATACAACCCTTACATTCCTGGTGCTGTAGTAGGAGTTGATGGACCATGTGCAGGGCCACAACATTACTACACAATCCCCCCTTATGAAAATTTGGGATCATCTTCATACTTCCCCATGGCGGTGCCATCTACATCTAGTATTCCTGCGAATGCTGCAGACCCGATAATGGATAGTGTTCTATCTTCTACTAACAGAGCTGACGATCTTCGTCTTAAACGTAATTTATCTCCAACATCTCCAATATTTACCCCGACTTCATTAGGGCCAGCTTCAGGTTATAAAAGTGCATCTAACAGGGGATCTGAAAGTGCAAAGATCAATGCTGCATCGAGCAAGCAGCACATGTCACATGGTTTTTCCAGTCCATCCTCTCAAGTACACCCGGTAAGGAACTTTCTTCGTTGTTTGGAAGGTGTCCAATAGGGCTTCTTTTACGTGGGTTCATTTGTTAGTATTGTTCTAATTTCAAGGGTGCTCTTGTACCTATTGTAGAAATTCTATCTTGTATTTTTCTTCGCCTCTTCATGGAACTGTGGCTCATGCATCTCTGTTTTTTTTGTGAATCCTTTGATAGGGTAAAGTTGCTCAAGCTATAGGAAGCATTATTCATGGGAAGGCTTTGTCTAATCACGGTCAACTGAGAGCTCCTCTTCCACCTGAAATTGACTTGTCTAATCACAGATCAGGTGCTCATGAGCGGGCTAATACAGATAAAATCAGGACAAAGTTTCTAAATGGAACAACCCTAAGTGATGGGAAAGTTAGTCCTGATATGTTGATGGAACAGAATAGAGGACCTCGGATTGACAGAATGAAAAAGCAATTGCTTGTGAAGGCCTACTCTACAAGAGCAGGAAATGTTGATGTGCAAGGCAATATAGTTATTCATGCTGATGAGTATAATAGAGGTGATTTTCTGATGGACTTCGTGAATGCAAAGTTTTTTGTAATCAAATCATACAGTGAGGATGATGTGCACAAGAGTATAAAGTACAATGTTTGGTCATCAACCCCTAATGGGAACAAAAAGCTGAATAGTGCTTATGAAGATGCTCAGAGAATTACTGCTGGAAATCCAAGAGGCTGCCCAATATTCCTTTTTTTCTCGGTTAGTTGATTTATACCACTAGGTCTAATCAAAGCAGTAATCACCAACTATTTTAGCCAAAAAATTCATTGTCAAAATAAGCTCAACTAATTTGATATTGTCTTTGAATCTTGAATATGAAGGTTAATGCAAGTGGGCAGTTTTGTGGGGTCGCTGAAATGACTGGTCCTGTAGACTTCTACAATGACATGGATTTCTGGCAGCAAGATAAGTGGAGTGGTAGCTTCCCTGTGAAGTGGCACTTCATAAAGGATGTCCCAAACCCTAACTTTAGGCATATTATATTAGAGAACAATGAGAACAAGCCAGTAACTAACAGCAGAGACACACAAGAGGTTTGTTATTTAATTCTGCATGATGCAACACATACAATTCTCTTTGCTTCTACTGCTCCTTTTTTTGTCAGTATGTTTACCTGAAATTAGTATTTTTGATCTGAGGTGGGTAATAAATGAACCTGTATTGGCAATGCCATAGAACCTGCTACCTAATTTCTTGTCAACGATTTATCCGGCATTTTGCTCTCTTTTTTCCCATTATTCATTGATTTCTCTCTGTGGTCCTCTTTTTTCTTCTATTCCTTTTTTTTGGGAGCCGATGGAGGTGACACACATTAGGGCATGTCTTCCATTGACTTCGACTATTCATTTTATGTCATATGAAGACAAGTGCTGACCAATCACTATTCTTCCCCTCCTTGTGTGATGCTATTGCAAACTTTTTTATGCTCTCCGTCCCCAGTTCTTTCTCCCCATTTGACTAACACATCCAATTGAGAGTACATCAGCTTTTATGCATCAGTTATTTTCTGATTTTTTCCTCGTCTTCTTTTGTTAAGAATGTCTGTTGGGCATCAACACAATCTCCTCCTCTATGTTTTGGCCATTTTCTTCTTTGGCAACAGACATACAGATTTGAAGGGATTGAAAACGCATACATTTATTTAATAAATTGATAAGGTGGTATGGTTAACAGCATGCTAACTGTCATTATACCTTTGTTTATATAGAGAACATTTATCTCCATTATCAAAGAAATCTTCCAGTACCTGTCCACAAGTCTCCATACCTCTTGCAAGATAATTTTAATGTTAAACCTGTAACAATGTTACTGATAATTTCTCAAAAGCCATGTCAGAGAAACAGCATGTCTTATGAAACCATACCCTTTAAAATTGTATGGATCATAAGGGTAGTTTGATGAAATGTCCATCTAGCATGAAATACCTTTATTGCTCTTCTTTGCCTCATACTGGCTCCTGCACCGGTTGATGTTATGGTATGAGTTACAGCTGTTTATATCTGCCATGGTGCCATTGTATTGCATTTCACTTTACTGAAGTTGGCTTCTGCATTTTGAAAATCGCATCATTTCTCCCTTGTTGTGAATAAGCACATATGCTGCAAGAAAGGCAGTGGAAAAAATCTGACATCCTTTGTTATCAATGTGCAGATACGCTACAAGAAAGGCATTGAGATGCTGAAAGTATTTAAGGATTATGCGTCAAGGACATCATTACTAGACGACTTCATGTATTATGAAAACAGACAGAAACTCTTGCAGGAAGAGAAGGCCAAGCTGCTAATCAGGAGCTACGATAGCCCATTTGCTGTTCCTGTACTGGATCCTCCACGCAAGCTAAATTCTACTCCAGGTTTACCTTCTGGTGAAAGTGAGAAAAGCTCAAAGTGTGGTGAACAACAATCTGGAAATTGCATGGCTGTTCCTGCAGAACTGAATTCCATAGTTTCTAAAGCTAACAAAGAGAGTGCAGATAATGGTGACAAACTTGTGGCTGAAGGAGGTCCACTCGTGAATACTGCACTGAAGATTGGTTCCCTAACTATCAACCCGAAACCATTGGACGATAAGCCCCTGGATGTACATAGCACTACCAACACAGCGGCCAGCACCCAGTCAGTTGATGTTGTCACTGTGGGATCTATGCCTGTTAAAGTTAATGGACATGCTGAATCTTCTGGTTTCCTGACTATTGGAACAATTCCTCTTGATCCTAGAGCTTTCCAGCGTGAAGAGGCCAGTGGATCTGGAAAAAAGGTCCTTAAGTGAGTATGCATGAGCACAGTAGCATCGATACTGAAGGAAAAGTTAGTTCCCTGTCGTATAATATACTTGGTCCTACCAAAGTTGATCGGATAATAAGTTTTGGGATATGTTCTGTTCTTCATTCCTCCTTTCGAGGAGAACGTGGCTGAGATACTAATTTTTAGTTTGTGGTTGGGATTTGGATGATGGCTGATATTTTGCTTCAAATACAGCGCAAGTTCTGCCTTTTGGCTTCTCTTTTTCAACAGATTCAAGGTTTCCATATATTTTCTTCAGCATTAAGACGAAAAAGAAAAAAAGCAAAATGCTTCTTTTGGTATTCTTTAGTTGTTGACTTGAAAACAAATGTAATGTTTGCGCACTGCGCGTCTGCTTGATGTTTATCCTGGATTTACAGTAACTGAGAGTTTCTCCAGTTCAAATTGTCAGTCTTGTGTTTCAAAGTAGTCTTATTATGGTTCTTGTGTGTGTTTCTATGTTATCTTCTTTATATTCATTTATGTGCCTGTGCATTGGTAACTTCAACTGTTGAGTGTCCCCCATCAGCAATTATTGATTGTGTGGTAATGAGTGGCTTTGCATTTACCTATCTATGATTTTGATTTTTTCTTTTTTTTGAGTTTCATATTTTATGTTTTTTTTTTTCCTTTTATTACCTGAATTATCAACATTTATGTATTGAACACGCCTAGTTGAGAGATGGTGATAGTTTAAGTAGAAAAAAGTATAATCGATAGTTGGCTTAATTAGCTTTGAGGTGTGTTTTGCACTTTGTTTAGATTGTTGTTTTATGTCATTTCTTGATACACTATTTTGTATTTTATTTATCTATAAATATAATGTCTGAATAGATTGCATCATTTTTGGTAAGGTAACGACATCATTTTTAGTAATAAGGTAACAATGCAATCATACTCTAACAAATTGATTTTTCATAATATATATGTCAACATGATTTAACGATACGGTCCAACAAATTGATAATACATACACTTATAGTTGAGACATGAAAGTCGAAAAAAAGTTTAGACGTGAAAGTCGAAAACAAAGTATACATAGAGTGATGCAAAAAAAAGTTAATAAAAAGAAAAGGAAGAGGAATAAACTTTGTAGTAATAGGAGAAGAAAAGTGAGAGTCTTCAACAACTCAACAGTTCACATCGAATCACCAAAATTGACCAAAAAAACCTACCGGAAAGTTCACCGGAATACACGATTCCGTTAAGTGACCTATACAAATGGCGATTTCAACCTTAGCTAGACGAAAGGCTACAACGTTTCTGTCATCCAGATTCCTTTACAGTACTTCCAAGTATTCGTTCTCTTTAACCAGAGGTTTCGCTTCAGGATCCGATGAGAACGACGTCGTTGTTATCGGTGGTGGTCCCGGCGGCTATGTGGCGGCGATCAAAGCAGCACAGCTTGGGCTTAAAACTACATGTATCGAGAAACGTGGTACCCTCGGTGGTACTTGCCTTAACGTTGGTTGTATTCCTTCTAAGGTATATTTACTCATTAGTTTATTTTGAATTTATGAGCTTTGTTGAGGATATTAGAAGAAAATAGTGAAATTATGATGAATTTGCTGAAACCTAATGGATACATAGGATTTTTTTTTTTTTTATGTAGCTGATGCTAACTTATTTTGAGTTTGAGATGTACAAGTTAATTGATGGACTTTCACTTGCTAAATTCTGAATTTTGTTATTGTTACTACTTTTCTCGAAATTGGATTGTTTTCTTAAGATCTATTTGATCCTTCTATTGCTTGTTATTGCAATTCTGTTGATTCCACCGACTCACCGTGCAATTACGCTGAGCTTATGCATATTCGTTCTTCCAAGAGAATGGTAAATAGGATGGTTGAAATGGAAGTTTATGATCGTGTAGTGCAAACATATATGTCTAACAAAGCAAATGTTAGGTCTATAAGATCCAACATATTGTTGTAGAAATGCAGCTGTTGAACTTAAGAGATTGGATAAAATTAGAAATGATTGCATCCAATAGAAGGTGCTAGTAGCACATTTAGAGGATAAATGAGGAAGTGTCATTTGGGATGGTTTGACTATCTTGTGCATAGATCTCCAGGTGTAGCAGTTATCGTATGCGTCGTCAGTTTGATGGTAATAGATGTTTAAAGGGATGAATTAGACTTCTCTCAGAATCAATACAAACAGCAGATAAGAACATAATAGAAAGAAAGCAAAGAATTGGATTAGATTAGAAATGATTGCATCCAATAGAATGTACAAGTAGCACACGCAGAAAATAAATGAGGAAGTGTCATTTGAGATGGTTTGACCGTATCCTACATGGATCTCTCGGTGTAGCTGTTAGCATGTGCGTCGTCAATTTGATGGCGGGAGATGGTTAAAGGGACGAATCAGACTTATCTCTAGGAATCAATGTGATAAGGGGCATCAACTTATTAAAACTAAGATTTAATTATTATTGTTATACTTACATTAAGGTTCAATGTCCGTGAGAAGTCTTCTAGTTTTGGTTAGAGAGTTGGATAATGTGATCTAGAGAACTATTTATTTGTTGTAAAAGACATTATTAGTATTGAAATGAAATAGACCCTAAATAGAAGTTACCAGTTTCAAAAAAAAAAATAGACCCTAAATAGAGTAGAGTGGATAGATTTTGTTGATAACGGCTAAAATGGATAAAGATTTTCATATGTAGTTAACTTGACTACATTGGGATTGAGTTTAGTTGATTGATTTTGAGTTTTAATTAACACAAGGACGATGGATACAATAACCAATTTCAAAAAAAAAAAATTAAAACAAGGATGATGGCCTCTATAGATATTATTGTGCATTTTTTGTGCTATTGAATATTGAGCAAAATTATGTGTTTTAGAATATTAGCCCTTTTCTGCTTCGAGCTGTGTATTTTCTGAGTTTTAGATATAAGAGAATTCAGTTTCCTTTTACGAATTTTATTTTCACTTTTGTATTATTTACTATTGGCCTTAGATGAGCTAAAATGGAGTAACATGGTAAGTGAGGGTAAGTAAGGATTCATATAGCTGACCCCGACTTGTTTGGGAGTGAGGTGTAGTTGTTGTTACTTTCCTTTTAATACTCTCTTAGTTACAGTCGGGCAGTCCTGGTTGACTAGCCAATAAATGGGAACCATCGCAGATCAGATTTTGACTTTCAGAAAATTTTTCATAATTTTTTCATGTGCCATAGTTTCTTCTACCTTTTATAAAAGCTTCTCAATGTTAATAGTTGCTTCCTGATTGTGTCATCTTCCCTTGGTTTGGAAATCTAGTAAGACAATTTTGAGTTGAGGGGTCATCTGAAATGCTGCACAAGCTCACTATTTCACTATTGCCAAATTAGTTTCATTGATGCCCTTAATGTGACCTGATGGTGGGTTCTCATGTACCAACTCCACTGATATAACTTCCCCGAGAGGACATTTGTTCAGCGATAACAAAAAAACCTGGTGCCATATTTGTGAACTTGTGCCCATACGAAGCGTATTTACTAAACGACATCAAACTTACTGTTGTTTTTCCCCTCTCTCTATTGATAACACATACTCAGAGTCCACGAGGTAATAATTCGCTTTGGTGTGCCGTTTATGTTACATATTTAAACATTATATGATTCTTCTGCATATGAATTTGGATTGCATTCTGTAAATATTGATATATAGTGGTCCATGATTTTATTATATTTTGTCACCGACTGCTGGAAACTTTTTCTTTAGTCAGTTTGTGAAGACTGAAACTTGTTTACGTCTTATCTTCTTATATTCTCATTACTTGGTACAGGCACTTCTTCATTCGTCCCACATGTTTCATGAAGCGCAACATTCATTTGCCAATCATGGTGTGAAGTTTTCTTCTGTCGAAGTTGATCTCCCTGCCATGATGGGACAAAAAGATAAAGCCGTGTCTAACTTAACACGAGGTATAGAGGGTCTATTCAAGAAAAACAAAGTAAACTATGTGAAGGGATATGGTAAATTCCTCTCCCCTTCTGAAATTTCTGTTGACACTGTCGAAGGTGGTAACTCTGTTGTTAAAGGCAAAAATATTATTATTGCAACTGGCTCTGATGTCAAAGGTCTACCTGGTATAACCATTGATGAGAAGAAAATTATGTCATCCACCGGAGCATTAGCTTTGACTGAAATTCCAAAAAGATTAGTTGTTATTGGTGCTGGCTATATAGGCCTTGAGATGGGATCTGTCTGGGGTCGCCTCGGCTCAGAGGTGACTGTTGTTGAATTTGCATCTGATATTGTTCCAACCATGGATGGTGAAGTTCGCAAGCAATTTCAACGTGCTCTTGAGAAGCAAAAGATGAAATTCATGCTAAACACTAAGGTGGTGTCAGTTGATGCTACAGGTGATGGTGTGAAATTGACCCTTGAACCTTCAGCTGGTGGTGATCAAACTATTCTCGAGGCTGATGTTGTTCTCGTCTCTGCTGGAAGAGTACCATTCACTTCAGGACTTGGATTGGACACGATAGGAGTTGAAACTGACAAGGCTGGTAGAATCTTGGTCAATGAACGTTTTGCCACTAACGTCCCAAGGGTACATGCTATTGGTGATGTCATTCCTGGACCAATGTTGGCTCACAAGGCAGAGGAGGATGGTGTTGCTTGCGTAGAGTTCATTGCAGGCAAGGAGGGTCATGTAGACTATGATATGGTACCTGGTGTTGTTTACACCCACCCGGAGGTGGCTTATGTGGGGAAAACCGAGGAACAGGTAAAGTCACTCGGAGTTGATTATCGTGTTGGCAAATTCCCCTTCCTAGCTAACAGTAGAGCCAAGGCAATTGATGATGCTGAGGGAATTGTCAAGGTAATTGCTGAGAAAGAGAGCGACAAGATATTGGGTGTCCATATTATGTCACCTAACGCAGGGGAGCTTATTCACGAAGCTGTCCTGGCATTGCAGTACGGAGCATCAAGTGAGGACATTGCTCGTACTTGTCATGCACATCCAACAATGAGTGAGGCACTCAAAGAAGCAGCCATGGCCACTTATGACAAGCCCATCCACATGTAGGCCTGTGTTATATCCTCGATAGCCTCATTTTTCTTATTCCGTTGAGAATCTTGAACGCTTAGAATAGGCTTTTTGTTGTTGCCGTTACTCAAGCAGCCCATATTCCTCTTAATTCAGGACTCCAAATACACTATATGAATGTTTATCTTCTGCATTTTTCCATAATAAAGATGAGATGTAACCTGCTTTAAACCCTGCAGAAAGTTAATTGCCTAGCACTGAAATGGTGCTAGACATTACAAAACTTCCCATTTACTTCGCTTTTTTGGCATGTATCCCTAAATTCTATATTTATCTTGTTTGATTTGGTAGATCAGTCAATTTGGTGATATTTGTGCTTTCAAAAGTCAATACTTGTTGGGAAATATTGAAAATCATGGAAATTCTCGTAGTTAGAGACGTGTTTATGATACTATTAGATTTTAATGGCGATTTTTATATGAATTAGTGGCGGTTTTATTTGCCACTAATACGCACTTTTAGCGGCAACTGTTATTTGATTTAGTGGCGGATTTAGTTGCTGGTAAAACAAACTTTTAGTGGCAACTGTTACATGATTTGTGGCGGTTAATGTTGCCACTAAATATTCCTAAAAAAGTTGCCGCTAAAAGAATGTATTAGTGACAACTTTAATCGCCACTAATGCCTATAAAAGTCGCCACTAAAAAATAGTATTAGTGGCAGCTATATTGTCACTAATATCTATAAAAGTCGCCGCTAAAAGTAAGTATTAGTGGCAACTAAAATCGCCACTAATACTTGAAAAGGTCGCCGCTAAAGGATAGTATTAGTGGCAACTAAAATCGTCACCAAATACTATAAAAGTTGCCGCTAAAAATATGTATTAGTGGCAACTCTAGTCGCCACTAAAACCTGTAAAAGTTGCCGCTAAAAGTAACTATTTAGTGGCAACTTTAATCGCCACTAATTAATATAAAAGTTGCCGCTAAAAGTGCGTATTAGTGGCAACTTTAGTCGCCACTAATACCTGTAAAAGTCGCCGCTAAAGGATAGTATTAGTGGCAACTTTAATCGCCACTAATACTTATAATAGCCGCCGCTAAAAGTATGTTTTTGTTGCAACTATAATTGTCATCCGATAAAAGAGTCGCTCTAAAAAAAGTATTAGTGGCAACTATAATCGCCACTAATGCTCTCTTTTTGCCACATTAGTTTAATGATTTAGTGGCGGTTTTGGTTGCCATTATTACAATTTTTTAGCGGCAATTGTTATACAATTTAGTGGCGGTTTTAGTTGCCACGAATATTAACTTTTATGGCGTTTGTTTTTTGCATTCGTGGCATTTTTGTTCCACTAGTTTTTTGACACGTGTGTTGCACGTAATTACCTAAGAATGTAAGATAGTGTGAATAATGTTTCCAATAATTAGTAATAACTAAGAAAATTTATAATGTTATAACTAAAGAATTAATGTGCAATAGCTGAATTTCTAATAAATTTTATACGTACATAAATAAATAGGACTTTTAATTAATGTTACTATTTTTTTTTATAGTTATAGATTTTATTTTAGTGTAGAGACAAAATGTAAATGTTTATTCTATATTACTGAATATAAAGTTTATTTTGTAAATGATAAATTTTAAATGATTCATATATATTCACATTTTTGAGAGTTTTTTTTTTTTGAAAAAAAATAAATAACCCATAACATTTTAAAATAATATATTTTGAAGTTAGAAGATCTTATTAACTTGATAATTCATTCGTGACATATATAACACTTTAATTTAAATACAAATACCTACCTAAATATAAATATATATTTGCATTAATGAAAATATATGTCTCATAAAAATTAGCTATTAAATAAATAATATAAATAAAACTAATACAAACTTCAACTTGCGTTATTAGAAGTCATATGAACTTTTCTTCGTTTAAATACTAAAATATTAAGAAATAATAAATAAGTATAACAAAAGGGCAATGTTTATGTAACGACATGTTCCCGTCGTTATAGGAAAGCAAACGAGAAATAAATTTGGGCCGGAAAACTTTTTCGTATTATTTGGATTTGCCCAACCTAGTTCAGTTTTGGACGAAATCGGAGTCATTAAAGTATAGGGAAATCTGATAACAATTGGGTGATCTAATTATGAATTTTATCACATAAGTAGATAGATAAGTCGTTAAGGAATCCGTACGAGTTTATGGAGTTGAATTTGGCTGAGTAGAACTCCCGAAATTGATCTTAGCGTGAACGGATAGTTTATGAGTGTCGTTGGTTGAAGACGTGTTATGAAATAGGGGTATTGAAATTATTAAAATAGCTCATTGTTTCGTGCAAGCCGCTTTGGCGATGATTTTTGTCGCCAGGGTAGGGCCGCTGTAGCGGAATGAGGACCGTTATGGCGGGCCCGACACAATTTAAGTTAGAAATAAACCCCAAAATGTCTTTATTCTGCACTTTTTGATTTTTAGAGTATGGAGACTAACCTCAGACGATTCTTGACGGTTTTCCACCATTCTTAAGGCTAACGGTAAGATTTTAACTCTCCGAATTCGTTTTTCGATTCGTAGAACGTAATCTAATGGGCAATTATAGACGGGGAAGGTTTTGATCAGGAATTTATAGTGGAAAAAAATCCTAATTTGGATGGTGGGATCATGAGTATGATCTAGTGTTGATAGAATTATTAGTAATTAAGGTAATTAGTGTTTGTGTATTGATTTTTGTGTTATATTGATTGTTTGTAGACCAAAAACAAGCAGAACGAATTTGGAAAGGGAAGAATCAAGTTTCTTAGGGTTTCGAGCTTGTTTTGAGGTAAGTGATAGTTGTGATTCAATGATTGTGTGAAGTATGTTTGTTCTTACTTCATTATGATACATGTATGTATGCAAATGTTGCATTATTAATCACATTAATTGTAAATGAGGACATATAAATGATGAATGACATGAATCATGACTTGATTGTATGATTATGAGAATGTACTTTGTGATTGTGATTGTGGATTGTTGAATCAATCGAATGTTGCGTTCCGACACACTAACTTGGATCGGTTGCCACGTTTCGACATAAATATGTGATCATTTGCCACGTCCCGGCATAATCATTGGATCGGGTACCACTTTCTAGTATGCTAACTGTTTGGGTTTGGGTTCCATGAGAGGACCAATGACTTGTCATAATTGTGTATCTTGAGAAATGTGAAGTTATTCGTTGTTCGTAAATGTTGATAATATTGTATATGCTCGATATATGCATGTGATTATGTTGTTATATTGGCTTATGTATGTTACACTTAGCGGAATAGTCGTGTGATCCTACCAGTACACTGTTGTTGTATACTGATATTGCACTTGCTCTTTCTTTGTTGAGTACATGTCATATTTAGGCGGCTATTAACAGACCTCGCCTAGAAGATCAATGATCGTCGTTCAAATTCAAGGGTGAGCCAGTTCTTCCGGGCTGCCATGAGTTCTCCTTTCGTCTATGTCCATATTTTTGACTTAGACTTTTCTAGTTAGTTGTTAGTTAATGTTCGGGGTTGTATCCCTTCTTGTTTATACTTGTTGAACTTTGGATATTTTGGTACATTGACTTTCTGGTTCTAGACGTATTTTTCCGCATTGTTTAGTTGTTAGATCCTTTGAAAGTTTATGGGAATTTCAATTTTTAACTATTTAACTTGTTTTCGTAACTTAAATGTTTTAGTTTTGGTTTAGTTGCTTGGTTTGGATTGTAGTAGTGGTTCTCCCACCGGAGGATTAGTGTGGGTGTCAATCACGATGGTCTGGGTCGTGACAGTTTATATAGTAATAAATATTTTGAGGCAAACTTCCTGACAATGTGAATCACATAAGTAGCATTGATAAATAAAGTCATTATTTGTCTTGAGCATAAAAAAACAAATCATGACACTAAAATTTTGAGAAAGATATCAGAAACATATATCTACATCACAAGAGAAATTGTTAATAAAAATAAATAAATTTAGACTAGATCATGTTAACTCCATATATTAGAACATTACAAACTAATGTATATATTAAGCAAAAAAATAATTATTTTATCATCAAAATAATTTTTCTCAAGTACTTGAGGTTATGGAATATACCCTCTTAGGATAGAACAATTTACTTCATCCGAATAGTGGTACCTTATATTTTGTTAACCTTCGAACTCACTCAACAATAATAAATCACAAAAAAAAATTATACGCAAGAAGAGTAAGAGTAAAAGATTTAAAAAAATGGTGGTTTACAAATGAGAGGAAACTCCTCTATTTATAGTCAACAAAGGATAGTATGAACAAATATTTTTTGTCTCTTATCTGAAAAGTCATGATATTCCGAAAAGTCACAACCCTTTGGAAAAGTCACAACTTATTGAAAAAGTCAGAACTCAACGAAAAATCATAACTATTTGAAAAAAGTCACAACTTATCGAAAAAATCACGACTTATTGAAAATGTTACAACCTAAGTTAGGGATATTTTAGTAATTTAACATTCAAGTTAGAAGTTCATACTTTTAAGGTAATATAGATAGATATAAATTCTTAAGGATATTTCACCTGGTGTAGTTTGAGGTGTGTTTATGATACTATTTTGAAGGATATTTCACCTGGTGTAATAGGTGTGTATCTTTTAAGATTCAACGAACTTCTAGTATAAAATTTAGACTGATAGAAAATATAGCAAAAGAAAAATGAGAAGAGGAAAGCCACTCACTAGTTTTCACTAGAAAGCCTTCACACAAAAAAAATATAATTGAGTTTTGGCCGTTCAAGTGAGTTTTTTAGAGTCTGAAGCCAATAAATTTCTTTTCCATTTTGATTTATTCACAAAATAAGTAGCCCTTTTTTGCATTTTAATGAAAAAATGTGGTCTTTTTTACTCCGGACTCTAATAAAGCTCTAGACAATTGTCATAAAGACCATCTAATCTAAGACTTACATTAAATATGGGTAGTCACATATACTTTGACCAAAATGAGACCAAATGAATACCTCCAAAAGTGAACTTATGTTTCCTAGGTATAAAAACAACACTCTTCCCAAACATCCCTAACAATATCAAAATGTCTTCTTCTTCTTTCACATTAGCTTTTCTCTTATCTACTATGTTCATGTTTATACTCTTCACCAACACAAGTTATGTCAAAGGTGATCTGATTGATGATATTTGTTCCAAAACAGACCAAGCTTACCATTGTTCATGGATCCTAAGAACAGACCCCAACATTAAACAAGACAACATCACAGATCTAAGCAATGCTATTATGTCAAGAATTCAAGATTCTTCTGGTATAGCTAGGTTTGAGATGTACTCATCCATTCACCAACAAAAGAACTTCAATCAAAGAACAAGACTTGGATTTTGTTTTAACACATACTATAATGTTATTGACAAGATTATGGGATGTACTAATGATGTAGATTATCAGCATTGTAAAGTTAAGATATTATATGCTCAAACAATTATCAAGAATTGTGATAACATGTTCATTGAACCACCATTTGATGAACCTTCTTTCCTTAAACAAACTAGTCAAGATGTTCTACATCTTCTTAACATCCTTTGGGAAATTTGCAATTATGTGTTGGCAGGACAAAAAATGTAACATGTACTATGTTTAAATAATAGTACTTTTTAATTTGTTTGTTACTTTTCTTTTAGTCTGTTTTCAAAAAGAATGTCTTTACATGTCATATTTAAGATAACGAGATTAATCTTTCTTTTTTCACTTAGCAAGATAAGGAAATGATCTAAATTTATCGTCAAACTTTGTGAGATGTTCTAAATATGTCATACGTTAATAGCTTGGATCAATAAATTATTCCCTTTGTCTCATTTCATATTACTTGTATCTTAATGATTTATGTCAAATAATAATTATCTTTTTTGAACTCTTTAAATTTATAATCTTTTTACTAGGTAATCATGTTAATTACTTTTAAAATCACTTAATGTTAAAGGCGTGATGGTATAAAATCAGTTAATTTTAAAAAGTGACAAATATGTTGAGATATATTTTATATATGATTAACTTTAACAAGTACTATAATTAGAGAGATAAATGAAATCCACGAAACACCAATGAAGCTCAATTTTGAAGTTTGACAAGAGGGGTTATTCGGATCATAATTAACTTCACCTCAAATCTTAATATTATGGGTTCGAGTCGAAAAATGAAAAAAAAGAAGCGCAATTTTGAAGTTTGACAAGAGGGGCTGTTTAGGTCGGAAGTAGCTTCACCTCAAATTTTAATATTATGAGTTCGAGTAAAAAAAAAAGGTAAAAAAAAACTCAATTTTGAAGCTTCCCTTGTCCTCTAGCTCACCTTATTTACCCCACAAAATCCATGGTGTAACTCTCAAAGCACTGACTTTCCTCTAAAACCCCTAAAAGAACCCTCAAAACACCCAAAAAAAAATGGGATCTTTAGCACATCAATTTGTTGGATTAAAGTGTTCACCAATTTCAACAACAAGAATTGTTCAATCCAATAAGAATATTGTAAATCCCATTATTATTCATACAAAGCAAAAAGTTGTGTCTCGAGCTGGGGCAGTGGCGACTACAAATGCACAAACAAGAGAGAGAATCAAGCTTAAGGAGATGTTTGAAGAAGCTTATGAAAGATGCCGTACAGCTCCAATGGAGGGTGTAGCTTTTACTGTTGAAGATTTTCATTCTGCCCTTGAAAAATATGATTTTGACTCAGAAATAGGTACCAAGGTTAGCTCATTATATGTTTGATTTTCTGTGCTTATGGATTTGTATTTGGGGGATTTTGGATGATGAGGTTGTTTTTATGTGGCTTGATTATGTCTATGGTGTTGTATATTTCAAATTATCTGTGCTTATTAACTTGTATTTAGGAGATTTTGGATGATGCGGTTGCTGCTATGTGGCTTAATTATGTTGTAGCACTTCTTTTCTAGAATCTTAGGCTTAAAGATGGATTCTTGATATGTCATGTATCTATAGATTCTGTGTTTATCAATTTGTATTTTGGAGATTTTGGATGATGAGGTTGCTGTTATGTGGCTTAATTATGTTGTAGCACTTCTGTTTTAGAATCTTAGGCTTAAAGATGAATTCTTGGATTGTCATGTATCTATAGATTCTGTGCTTACCAATTTGTATTTTGGAGATTTTTGGATGATGGGTTGCTATTATGAACCTTAATTATGTTGTAGCACTTCTGTTTTGGGAATATTAGGCTTAAAGATGGATTCTTGATTTGTCATGTATCTATAGATGCGCTTACCGATTTGTATTTGGGAGACTTTGGATGATGGGGTTGCTGTTATGTGGCTTAATTATGTTGTAGCACTTCTGTTTTCAGAATCTTAGGATTATAGATGAATTCTTGGACTACCATGTATCTATTGATTCTGTGCTTATCGATTTGTTTTTGTGAGACTTTGGATGATGGGGTTGCTGCTATGTGGCTTAATTATGTTGTAGCACTTCTATTTCTAGAATCGTAGGCTTAAAGATGGATTCTTGATATGTCATGTATCTATAGATTCTGTGTTTATCAATTTGTATTTTGGAGATTTTGGATGATGAGGTTGCTGTTATGTGGCTTAATTATGTTGTAGCACTTCTGTTTTAGAATCTTATGCTTAAAGATGGATTCTTGGATTGTCATGTATCTATAGATTCTGTGCTTACCAATTTGTATTTTGGAGATTTTTGGATGATGGGGTTGTTGTTATGAAGCTTAATTATGTTGTAGCACTTCTGTTTTGGGAATATTAGGCTTAAAGATGGATTCTTGATTTGTCATGTATCTATAGATGCGCTTACCGATTTGTATTTGGGAGACTTTGGATGATGGGGTTGCTGTTATGTGGCTTAGTTATGTTGTAGCACTTCTGTTTTCAGAATCTTAGGATTAAAGATGGATTCTTGGACTACCACGTATCTATAGATTCTGTGCTTATCGATTTGTATTTGGGAGACTTTGGATGATGGGGTTGCTGTTATGTGGCTTAATTATGTTGTAGCACTTCTGTTTTCAGAATCTTAAGCTTAAAGATGGATTCTCGGATTGTCATGAATCTTTAGATTCTGTGCTTACCAATTTGTATTTCGGAGATTTTGGATAATGAGGTTGCTATTATGTGGCTTAATTATGTGTTAGCACTTCTGTTTTCAGAATCTTAGGTTAAAGATGGATTCTTGGATTGCCATGTATCCATAGATTCCTGTGGTTGCCGATTTGTTTATCAGAAGCTTTGGATATTTGGAGTTGCTATTTTTTTTACTGAATTGTATGTTAACACTTTTATTTTCGTAATCTTATGCTATGTAGGTGTAAATTCTGTGCCTATTAAATTGTATGCCAGAAGCTTTAAATATTTGAGGTTGCTATTGTTTGACTGAATTATGTGTTACCGCTTCTGTTTTCTGAATCTTATGCTTACCAATGGATTCTTGGACCACTATGTATCTAACACTTCTGTGCTCACCGATTTGAATTTCAGAGGCTTTGGATTTTTAGTTTTCTGTTTTGTGGGCTATATTATGTCTATGACTTTGTTTTTGGTAACTTGTGCTTAAAATTGAAGTCTTGCACTATTGAGTATTTGTAAATTCTGTGCCTACCAATTTGTACGTCTGAAGCTTTTGATGGAGGGTTACTATTTTCATCAAAAAAAGAGAATTGTGTCCTAAACACCTTTGTGAGGAAATTCGGCGAAATCATGAAAGGAGAACTATATGTGTGCTCTTAGGGATTCGGATTTCGTGATTCTTCATGTTTGATATGTCTGTGATATTTGAGATTGCTATTTTTATAAGTGAATTACTTCTATCACTTAGACTTCGTGCTTAAAAATAGATTCTTGGACTATTTGGAAATAGCACGAAAGGAGAACTATATGCATGTTCTTTGACATCCGAATGCCGTGATTCTTCATATTTGCTATGTCTATATAAGGGTTCCTTCTAAAATGTAACACGGGCCACATTTTATGGGACACAAAAGATGGCATAGGAAGTTTAATTCCAATAATTTTCAATATTTGTCATTGTGCGAGAAAATATTGAAGTAATTGTAGGAAAGTTAGTTTGACAGGACGTCCCAAGATGAAAAGAGTCGTGTAATTGAATAGAGGAAGTATATAATTTCCTGTCAATTTTTTTTTGGGGCTGCGAATTTGCTTGAGCTCCTTTCACGAGATTCTGTTATGTATTTATTTATCAACCTTTGCTTGTTAGTCAAAAATCTCAAAACACAGAGAGATTATGGGGATATTTCTGATTCTGCTCAAGGTGAAGGAAGAAACAAATGCATTTTGATTTCTCTATATTTCTTCTTTTTAGGTCAAAGGGACAGTATTTTCTGTAGATGCCAATGGAGCTTTAGTTGAAATCACAGCGAAATCATCAGCATACTTGCCCATACAAGAGGCTTCAATTCACAGCATCAAGCATGTGGAAGAAGCTGGAATATTTCCTGGTTTCAAAGACGAGTTTGTGGTTATTGGTGAAAATGAAGCTGATGATAGTGTGATATTGAGTTTGCGTTCAATTCAATATGACCTGGCATGGGAAAGGTGCAGACAACTTCAAGCTGAAGATGTTGTTGTCAAAGGTAAGGTATGTATTGGCTTCCAATTGCGTGCTTCTTTAAATTTCTGACTATGTTCTATAGCATATAAAATATGAATGCTTTAACAGATATCGTGGCATGTCAAAAGCTCCAGATTTTGTCACATGGTTTGACTTTTGTTCCTCTGGATGATACTGCAGGTGGTTAGTGCGAATAAAGGTGGAGTGGTGGCATTGGTCGAGGGCCTTCGCGCGTTTATTCCATTCTCACAGATATTTTCGGTTAGTTATCGTTTGTTTCAATTTACGATAAAAACTCTAGTTTCTTCAAACTTCAAAATTATTATAAGTTATACTTAAAGTACAATTTAAATGTGTTTGACCAAACCTCTTAAACTTCAAATGATAGCCAAATTTGCTCTCTGTAGTTATCTATTACTAGTTTAAATTTTTTTGCTTCACGTGGAAAATTAGTTCTTGACAAAAAAAAAGGGTACTTATTCTCTCAGTATGGTAAAGCTTATTATCGTCGAAATTGGACTCACTATTAATCTCTTTTAATGTGCCAGAAATCAACTGCAGAGGAGCTTTTGGAGAAGGAACTTCCTCTGAAATTTGTTGAGGTTGATCAAGAGCAAACTAGACTTATACTCAGCAACCGTAAGGCCATGGCTGATAGTCAGACACAGTTGGGAATTGGGTCAGTTGTACTTGGAACTGTTCAGAGCTTGAAACCATATGGTGCCTTCATCGACATTGGTGGGGTCAATGGCCTTCTTCATGTCAGCCAGATCAGTCATGATCGTGTGTCAGATATCGCGACCGTCCTTCAGCCTGGTGACACTCTGAAGGTTTGTATTGGAAAGACTACTTGATTTCGTACCAGCTTCATCTGCTTTCAAGTAAAACTAACAATCATCTGCTCAAATATGTTATAGGTCATGATATTGAGCCATGACCGTGAGAGAGGTAGAGTGAGCCTCTCTACGAAGAAGCTAGAACCTACACCTGGTGACATGATTCGCAATCCAAAGCTCGTCTTTGAGAAGGTACCATTTTTCCATCCGGTACTAATAGATCTTATTTTTTACTACAATCATCATAATGTTGGTTTACATCTTGCCTATTTGCGTGAGTTTTGCTTTGGCTATGTTTCATACAAATTTACTGGATCAAGATTATTTCTTGATGTAGTTACTCTACTTGCTGCAATTGTTGCTATTGGTCATATGTGTTCTTTCCATCTGTTTAACGTATTAATAGCTACAAAATTGGTTACTCTTTTGACACACTTTATAACTAGTATGTCACTGGATACGACATGTATACCAATATTTGTTTTACTTTAATTTGAGATAATACAGAAAATAAATAAAGCATTAGACCTAAACAGCTACGATACATTTCTTGACTAAGCGTGTAATATTTTCAACAGGCTGAAGAGATGGCTCAGACATTCAGGCAGAGAATTGCCCAAGCTGAAGCGATGGCTCGTGCTGATATTCTGAAATTCCAGCCTGAGGTAATTGCCATTACAATCCCAAATATTTATGCAATTCATACTGTGATTCCTCTGGACTCTTAACACCAAGTTCGATAAAAGTTTTTTCTATAGCACCGGTCATTCTTCTAATAGGTTCTCGATTAAATGGATCATTTACCTACTTATATGAGCGTCTAAAGTCGCTTTCACACAATGTGTCTTTACATTCTATAGCAAGTGAACTTTTACTTAGCCTGGCCGAGGATGAAACGATATAGTTTTATGGGTGGATTAAGTAGGTGTGTGGGGGGGG
>NC_064285.1:317289-377533 GCF_019186545.1 Solanum stenotomum | reverse complement strand
GGGGGGGGGGGGGTAATTCCAGTGAAGATAAGCAGTTTTAGGCTATAGAGGTGTGATAAATGATATGTTGGATACTTCATCTTCCGGTGCTTTACATTGGAATGAAACAACTTCAATGAAAATCTCTTTATTTTCATCTATGTTACTCGAATTCTTCAAAAATGTTGCTGGTTGCGTGTCGGATCCTCCAAAAGTAGTGCATTTTTGGAGGATCCAACACAGTTGCAACGACGTTTTGGAGAGTCCAAGCAGCATAGATTTTCACGTGGTTAGAATATCTTGGTGGGATGTAACTCGTTTTGTTTTATAACTTTGCAGAGCGGATTGACTCTGAACTCCGATGGGATTTTAGGTCCGTTGACCTCGGAACTACCTGCAGAGGGACTGGATTTGAGTGTAATTTTTCCAGCTGAAGAGTCATGAACCATAATGTTACTACACATTTTTGATCACTTAGTTGAGGAAAATGTATAAATATTGTTTGCAAGTATAGAGTTCTGTCATCTATGTTGAAAATTCATACACTTGAATTTTGCGTCCGATTCTAAATTCCTTTCTTATTTTTAAATCACTTTTTGTTCCGTTGATGAAAGATAGAGATCAGGCTTTCTAAATGAGATTGAGTGGAATGAAATATGCTATTTTGTTGCAGACAGACATGTCACATATTCACCATGATCTTGACAACTTTCTTATGTTATTGATAGACTTAAATTTTACGTTCGATTCTGAAGTCCTTTCTTATTCTTAAATCACTTTTCGTTATGTTGTTGAAAGATAGAGATTAGGCTTTCTAAATGAGATTGAGTTTCGTGAATATGTAGGCAAGAAACTATTCTATCTATTTGTGCAGATATTATTTTTCGATAAATCATCGGCTCAAAAGAAGAGTGTATATAAGCATTAACACAACATATAATACTCCTACACGTTATTGTGAAATGATATAACTTTGTTATAAAATTCAACATTGAGAAACATATCGTTGAAAAATTAGCTACGAAAGTAGACCTTTTATTGAAATTAATTTGTAACTCGTTAAAAAAAAATATGGTTGGAATTAAGTAGACCAACTTTTTTGATATGATGTTTTACTAACCCAAGAAGCATCTCTAGTGGAAGTTTGATATATATATATACACATAGTTACAAAAATTTTATTCTGTCACGGGCTCAATATTTGTTCACAAATTTATTTTTTTAAGTGGTATTAATTAAATAATATGAAATCATCTCCTTTTTTTTTTTAGCATAGAAGTCCGTAATTAAAATATTTTTCATCATCGATGTTGATTTTTTACTGATATTCAAAATAATAAAGCTATAACTAAAGATAGTTAAAGTGGGTTTCATAATTTCGGGAAAATGGCACAATAATTAAATTAAATAGAACAAAAGAAATATTTTTTCAAAAAAAATCCGAAAATGCCCTTGAAGCAGGCACGTCGACGGAGACATGGCTACTTCAATTTGAAACTCTCTCTTATATAATAATAAGAATATATATATATATTCTTTCAAATCTTCCATGATCCTTTTTTTTTTCAATTTCAATTTCAAAAGATAACATAGATTTAGTTTGTTGACTTTCAATTTGAACAAATTTTTCTTCTCTGTTAGGAACTAAATATTTCATTATTTTCTTTTGACTTTTGTGTTCGAATCATCATCATCAATAATATCTTTAGATATTTATGCATATTAATAATATGATAAACTCTCCCTTTTTTCCATTATTTGCTACTTGACTTCTTTATTACTATATTTCCTTTTTTTACTAATTTTGATATGCTTCACTTGGGTTGAGGGTCTGTCAAAAACAACCCATCTACCTTTACAACGTAAGAGTAATACTCCGTATAGACCATCCTCTCCAGACTCCGCTCATCGAATAATATTGAATAGATTGTTATTATTGGATAAACTCTTACTATTAGCTAATTACGCGTAAAGAAAGGGTAGCTAATCAAAGTTCATGTACTTTAGAAAAGGTTCAAATAGATTAATATTTAAAAATGTTTGTTTAGTTTAATTAAACTTAATTGGCTTAGTTTACTCTCTTAATCAATTAATTAATTAATTAACTAAAAAGTACCATTGTTAAAGCTTGTTTTGTTGACTAGTTAACTATATCCATGGGCCATGGTCAACTACAAATAGATGTGTTGTGTTTGACTCTATAGACTTAAAATTAGGTTTTATAGGGTTGAAATTTAACCTAAGATCACTACAAAGAAAATATATATATATAAATAAATAAAATGAGGACATTGAAAATTAAGAAATGTTATATAAGTGGGCTTAGGTTGGTTGATTCAATTGAATAATTATGTCATGAATTTTTTAAATGTATAGTGGTACAAGTTGATTATAGAATACTAAGGTTTAAGAAAATTTAATAGGTGATGTCAAGTTCGAATAAAAGAGAAGGATAAAATAGATTTATAAATATCTTAAAAGAAATATAATTAATCAATTGAACCTCAAATTGACGTAACATAAAATTTATCTAGGCTGAAAAGTGAAAAGTTCACACGCCCTTCAATTTATATCAACGAGTAAGGTTTTCTTGTGCTTAATTCCTAACCATATTATTAGAACAACGAATGAGTAAAACTTACGACATTTAATCAACCCCCTATCGCAAAATAGGCACAAGAAAAAATAATAAATTGAATCGTCTTAAGAAATGAAACGGTCTTTCTGTAACTAGTTATTCATAATAGGAAATGAATTATTTCGTCTTTCATAAATTTACCGACTGAAATTGATATATATATAACTAATTTTTGACTAAGAACATAGTTGATAAATTAATTATTAGTAGCCGTAAAGTGATATGTATGTAGGAGGAGAAGCATTATTAGATAAAATAGAAAAAATGTCATTATATTAGCACTAATGAATAGTATAATTAGTCTTGTTGGTGCTTTTGGCAACAAATATAAAAATAAAATTAATATATTGTTGAAAAATAGTACTATTTTGTTTTCATTTATTAAGGCAGCCTTGTCCTGTTTATACTTGGCAAACTTTTCTTTCACTAATTTTTACTATTCTTGATTAAATAAAATTAATTAATATATGATGAATTTTCATAAAAGAAACTATTCGACCTCTTTCATGAAAGGGCCTTAACGTGAAAATACTAGTTTATCTTTGCTTACATGAGCAAAAGAAAATCTCCCTTTCGCCTACGAACATCATACAAAGAAAGGAGTATCGTACAACAAATTTAAAAGAGGATTAGACTTTCACCTTATTTTCAGTATGTCGATTAATGAGAATCTATTCGGTTCGACGAAGACATTCAAATATAAAAAAAATACTTCAAGACGTACATGCTTACCTCAGTATATGCGTTAGTTACATTTACAATGAGAATTTATATAACAAATCCTAGTTAATTAACTTGTTTGAACTTGAAGTATAACACATAATTTGTAAATAACTTTTACATCGACAACTGATAAATCGAAAATTCATGAATATATTATTGGTTGAAACTAAAATAGAAAAGTGAAATATCATGCTTTCTTCCTGAAAAGGAAATTTCATTGGATCTGTCTATTCATAAGATTTAAGAGAATATTATTACTATTAAGAAATTGACAAATCATTAATGGGTAATATAATTACAATTCCTTCCAATAAATATAATGCATATGTATTAATTTGATTGAAAGAGGAAAAAAGGATTTATTAATATAATTCTAAAGGACATGTCGTTTTTAATAGTCGTTGTCTAAAAATATATTCGAAAGTGTTGATGAATCTTAAACACATTTTTCCTATTTAATTTAACTTTGTAATAGTTTGCTTCACCATGTGACTTTTAATTTAACTTTGTAATAGTTTGCTTCATCATGTGACTTTTTCGATCGAAGAGATTCGAATGAACCCTCTTTTATCCTTTTAGCTTCATTTATAATCACGATATCATTATAGCGTAAAAATATGTACTTATATTGTAAGTATTAATTTTTTGACTTTTTTTTTTAAAATTTATCTATGGGGCACCATGACCCAAGGGCCATGGAGGAATCACGCTCTGGTCTAATGGACATAAGTCATTCACCAGACTTGGTTTCCTGTCTCCTTAGAAATCAAGGATACAGTGGTACGAGCCTATAGAACAGATCTTGTTCAAGTAAGGTCGTTAATTTTTCGACTTGAACCTTACTCTTCCTTTTTTTTTTAAACTATAAAAGAAAAGGAAACTAAATGTCCCTCATAATTCTTCTAGATGGTGGATTTTGATTGAGCAAAGGGCATAAAGTTAGTTTAATGCACTAAACTCATGTGTAGAATTCAAAAAAGAATCAAATTATAAAGATATACTATAGATAGTCATACTCTGCAATTTCGTACGTTAAAAAAAAGGATATTGAACAAATTAAAAGGTTCCAAAATGTACATCAAACATTGGAATAACAAAAGAACAACGAATTTTGATTGAGAAAGAGCATAAAAAAGATGAGATTAGTTTAATGCATTAAACTCATGCGCGAAATTCAAAAAAAGAATCATATTACAAAGATATACTATGTATAGCTATACTCTGCATTTCCGCACATTAAAAAGGAAGATATTGAACAAATTAAAAGGTCCCAAAATTTACATCAAACATGGGAATAACAAAAAAGGAATCAAATCAAAACATAATAATTTAATTAACTAATAAGTCAACAACCTATATTATATACTTATAGGTGCTTTGCTTAGTGCAAAATGACACGATTAATCAATCAAACAACACTATATATGTGGAAATTAAATAGCTATCGTGTCAAAAATATTCATAAAGTGTACTAATTAATCCGTTAATCCATTATATCATCCTTTTGCTAAATCTTATATGAAAAATATAAACAAACTATAATGTCTATTGAAAACGTAAAATTAATTTTTTTTTCACCATAAAATATAACAATTACTATTTGCAAAGAAAAACACTATACATCTCCAATAAAACATCTAGGTTGTAAAAATTATGGATTTCATTCATTTTATGATAGTTTCTATCCATTACTATATCTATCGTGATTCCTATAGAAATCCACCTTCATCCAGAAAAAATTCGTAAATCTCTTGAATTAATCTTTTATGATCAATCGTGATTCTTACAAAATCTTCTTTCGTCTAAATTTTTTTCGTAAATCTCTTAAATTAGTATTTATGCTTCGTGATACCTATAAAATCCTTTTTCATTCAGAGAAAAATTGTAAATCTCCTAAATCAGTATTTTATGCTAAAATACTAAAGTTAAAACGTCAAATAGTCACATGACAAATTGCTATATGGTGGGTAGTGGAAATCAATCCAAAAAAAATCTAAAATATTGATTCCTTTATATATTATATAGTGATTTAGTCAAACTCAAAAGGTGCAAAACGAGTTTAATTAAGTATATATAATAATATAATAATGCTTCAATTAAACTTTATAATAAAAAAATGGGAATTAATAATAAGTGTTTTCTTTATTTTCCACACACTATATAAAGCACTACCACTTCAATAAATATATCTTCAATACACTTCTTTCTCTCTCTAAATATCTGTCTTTCTCTCTCTATAACACTGAAATTTTTGTTTCTATTTTTACAGCAAAAAAAAAACAAATAATTTTGATGGATAAATTAATTAATCAAGAAAACATTATTGATGAAGAAATAATGGAACTTAGAAGAGGTCCATGGTCTGTTGAAGAAGATTTTGTTCTTATGAATTATATTTCTCATCACGGTGAAGGTCGTTGGAATTCACTCTCACGTTGTGCTGGTAAATAAATAATTATATTTAACGTATATGTAGTATCTCTATATATATATTTAGTTACTTATAGCAACGTGTCACTTACTATATGGTATTAATTACTTGTAATTGGAAGTATAATACTATTATTCTCTTCGTCTCAATTTATCTATTTTATTTTTGTTTTAGTCTGTCTTAAAACTAACATATTTAATTAATAAACAGGTTTAAAGAGGACCGGAAAAAGTTGCAGACTAAGATGGCTTAACTACCTTCGACCAGATGTTCGACTTGGAAATATTACACTTGAAGAACAACTCTTGATTCTTCAACTTCATTCTCGTTGGGGCAATAGGTATGTTCATTTAATTTGTTAATAGATGACGTAAAGAATTTTTACACTGTTAAATTATATCATATAGATTAAAACATAAGGAATATCACCTTTTTATGAAAGATTGCTATAGTTATATTACAAGACAAGAAACTTGATAATGTAATGTCTATTGACCATATAGTACTTTCCTATTCAACTAATAACGAGTTTATTATGTCTTTTTTTTGGTTGTGTAGGTGGTCAAAAATTGCGCAACATTTGCCAGGAAGAACAGATAACGAGATAAAAAATTACTGGAGAACCCGAGTCCAAAAACATGCGAAACAACTAAAATGTGATGTCAATAGCAAACAATTCCAAGACACATTACGTTATCTTTGGATTCCAAGACTAGTTGAGAGAATTCAAGCATCCAAAATTTCCAATAATAATTTTAGTAGCGAAACTCAACAACCCGTTCAACTGACGAACAACAACAATAATAGTATTTTAATCACGAGCGTTACACCGGAGAATTCCAGCGTGGCAACTTCATCAGAAAACTCTAATCAAGAATATTATCAAGTTAATCAAAGTGATCAATTATGGTTTGAAGATTACCAAGCAATGGATCAACAAAATAATATAGAATTATGGATGGATAATGAAGATGTTTTCAACAATTTGTGCAACAATGAAGACATTTGGTCCTTATTAGAGCATTAAATTAAATTAACTCAACAACAGATCTTAGGTTTGAGCCTCCTTGGTTACAGAGTCGTTTTTATTAGGAAGCACTTTACCTCAATGTGGGACTTCTCGGCGCGAATCTGGATTTAGTCGGACTCAGAAAAAGAAGTTTTAGTTTTGGCAATTTTTTTAGAGATAATTAATAAGCATTAAACAAAGCATAGAACAATTTTATCTTCTTTTTTTTGTGTGCGTCATTATTTGTAACATTGCAATTACAAGTAGATGGTAATAATTATATTGTTAACTTGTTTTCTTCAAGATTTTTATCGTCCGTCAAAGTTAATCGTACTCAACGTTCCAACACATTGATTATTTTTTTTCAATATTAAAAAATCGATAACATAGTTTAATTTGTTCATGACTTTTAACTTGAAGATCATAAAAACAGATAATTACAATTTACAATCCTAAATACTTCGACCAAATAGTTTACGAAATATATATAAAATGTACTGGTTTTGACNTTTTGTGTGCGTCATTATTTGTAACATTGCAATTACAAGTAGATGGTAATAATTATATTGTTAACTTGTTTTCTTCAAGATTTTTATCGTCCGTCAAAGTTAATCGTACTCAACGTTCCAACACATTGATTATTTTTTTTCAATATTAAAACGAGCCCTTTTTTTTTTATTTGGAAGACGGGCATTGCGTTCGGTTCAAAAGGCATGGTTTTCAGTATGTCTCCAGATAGGGCTTCCACTAGTCCGGCTAGCTAGTGAGCGGTTCTTTCGGGCGGGAAGCAGGCCGGACTTGCTGCTTTTGTTTTAAAAAGCCCCGAAAATGGTCTGCTTGAGCGGTCTTAACATCCTCATAGAAGGGAGAATTATGCCTCTCGGTAAAGAGACTTTTTAAGACCTCCCCGAGAGCGGAAGGATCAAATTCCTTTGGTTCAAGGTGGCCCTTGACTATGGCCTCGAGGTCCAGCGTCGATAACATAGTTTAATTTGTTCATGACTTTTAACTTGAATATCATAAAAACAGATAATTACAATTTACGATCCTAAATACTTCGACCAAATAGTTTACGAAATATATATAAAATGTATTGGTTTTGACATATATTGTTTGAACTATTTTTGCTTTTGGCTTTTTTGATTTATGAGCAAATAGCTTACGTGTGAGAAGCAAATTAACAAAGTTCATGTACCTTAAACTTAAAAAGGTTCAATAAGATTTAACAATGTTTGTTTAGTTTGCAGAAACCTAGTTGGCCAGATTAATCTCTTAATTATTAATTAATTAACTAATAAGAATTATTGCTAGAAGCTTGCTTATTTGACTAGTTAACTCATAAACATGGTCAACTACAAATATGAGATGTCTTTGACTCTATAGAGTACTTAGGTTAATAGGGTTGAAAGTTGAAATCTTAAATCAATACAAATTAAAAAAATTAAGAAAAAAAATGAGGACATTAAGAAGTGTTAATTACATAGTGGCTTACGTTGCTAATTGAATTTATATGAATTCTTAAGTACAAGTTGATTAAAGAGTAATAATGCTTAGAGAATTTATGTTGTCACTTGTCACAATTCAAATTCATCATATAAAATATTATCTGTTTTGGCATAATGAGCCTTAGATAAAAAAAATTCTTAGGTTATGTTGTTGTTGATGTTGAGCCTAAAAAATGTGTGTATCTGTTAGTTCTTTTACGTGACCCGTCTTCCTTAATCTGTCCTTCATCATGATTATCACAAATATTTGAGTTCGAATTTTAAAAAAAAGAAAGGAAAAGATAGGTTAACATATATTCGTAATATTAAAGTAATATAATCACAAATTTATCTTCTAAGAGAAACTAATCTAAATAAATGGAAATAAAAAAAAATATAAAATTCATATAACTGAATTAATTTAAATGTAGATTAATTATTAGCAGCCGTAATGTGACATGTGTAGGAGGAGAAGCATTAGAATAAAATAGAAAAATGTCATTATATTAGCACTAATGAATAGTAATAATTAATTCTGTTGGTGCTTTGGCAACAACAACAAAGAAAGAGGGGAAACTATTCGACATTTTCCATGAAAGGGCCTTACACATGGAAATATTAGTTGATCCTTCTGATAAAACTAAAGATAATTCTCTCTTTCTCCTATAAGTATATTCATCCTATAGAAAATAGGAGTCTCGTACAAAAAAATTTAAAGAGGACTTTCACCTTATTTTTTTTGGTGTGTTAATGGGAATCTACTCCGATAGAGACGACAATGAAAACAAAGAAAGAATCAGAGGCAATGATGCCAATCAACTCGACAAAGACTTTTAGCTATGAGAAAAGACAAAGAAAGAAAATACCTTATGACATATGTATTTACCTAATAAGTATATGTGTTAGTTATATTTACAACGAGGATTTATACAACAAATCCTAGCTACTTGTTTGAACTTGAAGTATAACTCATAGCTACAAAATATTTTTTACACCACCAAGTGATAAATCGAATATTCAAAGGTGCTACGTTGGTATATATTAAGATAGAAACCAAAAATAGAAAAGTGAAACTTAATGCTTTCTTCCCAAAAAGAAACAAGAAATTACATAATATTTATTGTTAGGGATCGACAAATCATTAATGGAGAATTTTGATTTGATTGATAGAAAAGAAGTGGAAAAGGACAAATGTTGGTTTTAGGAGCATTTTAATATTTTAAAATTATGTTGAAGTGCTGTCTCCAATTCCATGGCTGTCTCCAATTCCATGGCTTCATACCTGTCAGAAATTAGACCTTAATACCTTAAAAAAATTAGTCAGCATGGTGCATTACTTTTTAGCCGTTGAATTTGGATTAATTGTCACACTTCATTGCTGATTAAGTTTGATGTGAACGTTGGCCATTTTTGTTGTACGTTGTGGCTTTCTGGCAGAACGTGTGTAGTGGTCAACTATGACCATTACTTCCTCGCTCTTTATTTCTATTTATTCTTTGTAACCTATGTAACTCTTAAAATCATTATTTTTACTATTTATTATTCCATTATCTTCCTGTTCATTGCTAGGAAGACTTCTTCTAGTATAAATAGTGGTGGTCTTCATTTGGTTTGTTATACACAACACATAAGAAAAATATAGAGTGAAAGAGTTAGTCAAAAAGAGAGTTCTTATTAGTTGAAGAGAGGTGTTCTTTTTTGTGAAGCTTTAGACTCAACTCTTGTCCAGAGTTGTTGAGTTGTACTTTGTGAAGGTTGTTGTATCTGTTGGGGTTATTTGCCCTGATTTCTTACCATAAATAAGTTTTCCTTTTAGGAAAAGGTTTTAATATTTTGACTAGTCCTTTTCTTGTAGGAAAGGTTTTAGGACTCTATAAATATAGGCTTGTTCCTTCTAACTTAATTAGCATTCACAATGTAGTCCTAGAGTTTTGAGAGTTGCGGTTTTGGAGGAGAATTTTGTATACCTCCTTGTATTCCGAATGAATTGGTTGAGGTTGTTTCTCTCTATATTTTGTACTCTCATATTTATAGTGGATTGCTCATCTCCTTTGTGGACGTAGGTCGATTGACCGAACTATGTTAAATCTGTCTCTTTTGATGTGTTTCTCGTTGGTCTTCTTACTCGTGGTCTTTCGAGGTTTGCTTTGTTAGCTTCCGCATTACACTTGCTTATTTCGGTCCTAACAAGTGGTATCAGAGTCATGGTTCAATGATGGAACCATGTTAGAGATGGGTGTTCATCTTGGTGGGTGTAGTTCTAGTCGCAACCTTTTTGACAGTAATGAAGATTTTGTTGGAGAAACTGTTTCAGAGAGGTTCTCTGTGTCGAGACGTAGATTTGATGGAAGAGATTATGGAGAAGAGATGCAAGATCCTAAAGATTATGTGAAGAAGGTGGACAAATTTATTTTGTCAGAAATTCAGGCCAAGGGGGAGATTTGTTGGGGTTATTTGCCCTGATTTCTTACCATAAATAAGTTTTCCTTTTAGGAAAGGGTTTTAATATTTTGACTAGTCCTTTTCTTGTAGAAAAGGTTTTAGGACTCTATAAATATAGGTTTGTTCCTTCTAACTTAATTATCATTCACAATGTAGTCCTAGGGTTTTGAGAGTTGCGGTTTTGGAGGAGAATTTTGTGTACCTCCTTGTATTCTGAGTGAATTGGTTGAGGTTGTTTCTCTCTATATTTTGTACTCTCATATTTATAGTGGATTGTTCATTTCCTTTGTGGACGTAGGTCGATTGACCGAACCACGTTAAATCTGTCTCTTTTGATGTGTTTCTCATTTGTCTTCTTACTCGTGGTCTTTCGAGGTTTGCTTTGCTAGCTTTCGCATTACACCTGCTTATTTCGGTCCTAATAGTATCCTGGAGGGGACAAGTCAAGAAGGACTGCTGCTGGACCGGTGAAAACATTTGCTGCAGTGGGCTTGAATCTCCTTAAAGAGAGCGAGATATCCGCGTCTCAGCCTGAAGAGATTTTTGTTTCTTCATTTTATTTTTCAATTGTAATCTTGCAATTTTATTATTTTGTAATTTTTCACTAACAACAAATATATCCCAAATTGACGTAAATGGTAAACAAATACCCTCCGTCATATTTTTGGAACATTAGTGCCCCTGCCGTCCAAAAACTAGAGCATATATATCCTTAACTTAGTCATTTTTTGCTTTCACCTAAGAATATTGGAGGTGAACCTAGAATTTTTAGTTTATTAATTTTTGACTTGCGTTATACATCTATTACTAGAAAAAGTTGCAATAAATTCAAGTTATGTATATTGATAAAGTATAATCAATGTATATTGTTTGGCAAATAATAAAAGAAAATGATAGGATAATAACTTAGGATCGTAGTACAGTATAATTTTATTTTATATTTCTTGTCTATTAAACGGTCCTTATAATTTTATATTATTAACTAAACACTCTTGATCATATTAATTCAAATCTAAAATTTAACTCATGAGACAATCAGAATTGCCTAAAACCACAAAAAGAGACATAACATCCATCCTCTACGATATGATATTCAACAGTACTGCACATCAAGAATTAGATATATAGAGCTTAGACAACATGATGAAATGAAAGTCTAATATTAAGTAAACGAATGAATTAAGATGAACCTGACTTAGTATTGATAGACTCCAATAACATAATAACTATAAGTAAATGAAATTCTTTTAATCTAACTTATTATGCGATAATTTTCACTGATATTATTAAAATATAAATCTTGATACGTGGATTATTACATGTCTACATGAAATCAGAAAGTCAAAATTCATGTCAACTTGGCTACATAGTTGAATGAGTCCACTATGTAGAATGAAGGGAAATTAATTTATTATATAGTCATATAGTATATAGTCAAAACCAAAAGGTGCAAAACGAGTCGTATTATCACATACTATGTTTAAATTAAACTTTATAATAAAAAAATGGGAATTAAAAAATAGAATTATTATTTTTAATCATTCCCTCACACTATATATAAAGCTGCACAACTCCCTCTATCTCCAAAATACATCTATTCACAACACTTACTTTCTCTTTCTCTCTCTCTCTCTATAAAACATTAGCAAAATCCGTCAATATTTTTTATATTTTTATTTTATCAATCAATTTTGATGGATAAATTAATTAATCAAGAAAATTATATTGATGAAGAAATAATGGAGCTTAGAAGAGGTCCATGGACTGTTGAAGAAGATTTTATTCTAATGAATTATATTTCTCATCATGGTGAAGGTCGTTGGAATTCTCTCTCACGTTGTGCTGGTAAATAAATAACTCTTTAACGTATATATCATCCGGATATAAACGTTTTACACTATCAATATGTATATTTTTCTGTTTTAGTCTATTCAAAAACTGACGTTTCGATTAATTAAACAGGTTTAAAGAGAACGGGAAAAAGTTGTCGGCTAAGATGGCTTAATTATCTTAGACCAAATGTTCGACATGGAAATATTACACTTGAAGAACAACTTTTAATTCTTCAACTTCATTTTCGTTGGGGCAATAGGTATATTATTTTATTATTAATTTTGTTTTAAAATATATATATTTTTATATTTGAAAACACCTAGCCATAAGTTTTTCATTTTAATTTATTCTTATTGAGAATTTTTTACAAGAACATAAATTTCAAATATCTTACAACTACATATTTTTTGAGTGTAGGTGGTCAAAAATTGCGGAACATTTGCCAGGAAGAACGGATAATGAGATTAAGAATTACTGGAGAACTCGAGTCCAAAAACATGCAAAACAACTAAAATGTGATGTCAATAGCAAACAATTCCAAGATACATTACGTTATCTTTGGATTCCAAGACTAGTTGAGAGAATTCAAGCATCCAAAATTTCCAATAATAATTCTAGTAGCGAAACTCAACAACCCGTTCAACTGACGAACAACAACAATAATAGTATTTTAATCACGAGCGTTACACCGGAGAATTCCAGCGTGGCAACTTCATCAGAAAACTCTAATCAAGATTATTATCAAGTTAATCAAAGTGATCAATTATGGTATGAAGATTACCAAGCAATGGATCAACAAAATAATATAGAATTATGGATGGATAATGAAGATGTTTTCAACAATTTGTGCAACATTGAAGACATTTGGTCCTAATTAGAAAGTAGTAATTAAATTAAATCAACAACTATGTTTGAGTATTGGTATGTTTTTTTTAGAGTATAATCAACAATTGTAAGAAATGATAGAACATTTTTATCTTTATTATTTGCCATTTGTTTGTAAACTTAATTACAAGTTATAAAAGCACACTTACAAGTTCAAAAAGAGCCTTTTTTTTTTGTTGGTTGCTCTTTTGTTGTTCGGTATCTGCAATAAAGTTTTACTAAATTCAAATTTACGCGTTGCAGACCCTATTTCTAGTAGCGATGATCCCAAAGTGATTTTTTTTCATCCTCAAAGCTCGAATCCCAAATCTCGAATTAAGGGTGGAACGATTTCAGTCATCACACCACAACCCATGTTGGTGAAACAGAGCCTTATAAGAAAACCTTTTTTGAAAACAATTGGAACTTTTTGGAAAAAATAGTTCCAAATGTAATCTTTGTTTACATATATTTTCATAGTTATAATTAGGTTTTAGTGCAATTTAAACACTTCCCACACTTTGCCGTGATCTTATCTTTTAGTTTAATTCAAATAATGTAACTTAATTTGTTGACCATCAATCGGCTTCTTTCCTCTTAACAACAAAATATACAAGTTTAAGATCTATACAATACTCAGCGTAACATTATAAGTGGAGTCTGAAAAAGATAGTAAATACATAGATAATCAACTATACCCTTACTTTAGAAGATAAAATAGTTATTTTCGATAGATTGATTTACACACAAATAATATAAAATTATAAATATTAATACATACAAAACGCGTATAAAATAATTATAGATATTAACAAAGTCAGAAAAAAAGTATTTAGATTTAGTACATGCATGTGCATATATATGAAATATTGTTATTTATGTATTATTTAATACGATTTTCTATATACACAATATAAATTCCGATGAAGTATCTTTAACTAATTATCTTTCATTATATATGGTTACGCAACTGATTAAATCCTAAATTTATTATTATAGTTTTAATTCTAAGTCATATCTGGTGTTGACCATTTTATTTGACTCTTAACAATAGTTTATAATGTACAATTTGATTTCCTTGAGCTACAAGACTATTTTATTCTTTGTTGACTTTGACTATTGTTTTTGACTCAACAATAGTATATATTTTATTTAGATAGATTAAAATAGTAAACTCTTACTAAGATGTTTGAACTAATTTCTTTTCTTTATTTATGCCTTTTGAATTTTTTGCAAGTAATTAATTATCGGTCTTAATTTAGGTGACATTTTTCACTTCTTTAAAATTAACCTGACAAATATTTTAAGCTAAATTAAATTAAATTTTAAATAAGCGATATATGATAAGTACTATATAGTGCAAATTTTTTTCACGCTAGTGCAATTATTTATTTCTTTTAAAATCTTAATCGAAATCCATATTAATTTCAGTCTCAAAAAGCTAAAAAAAGATGGTAGATAAATTGGGACAAAATTAAGGAGTATCTAATATATTGTGTGTACATGGGGTTGCAAAGCAAATTAAGTTCATGTACCTTGAAAAGTTTATTTTTGGGATTTAATAATATGATTATTTAGTCTCAAAGTAAGCTAAGTTAATCTATTTTTTTGAGTACTTAATTAATAAGAACTAACTTTAGAAGCTTCTTAATTAGTTTGACTTGTATTGTACACACGTCAACTACAAATTAGAGATGAGATTTCTCTTAACTCTATAGACTTGTTATTATGTTTAGAGGGGACAATTAGAAAAATTAAAAAATAATATATATATATATATATATATATATACACACACATAATCACCATTAATAGTTATTATTAGGAATTGACAAAACATAAATAAGGAAATTCCAACTAGTATACTACAAATGTTACAAGTCATAACTATTGATTGAAACATAAGATAAGAGTGAGGGAATGAATCCAAAAGGTTCATCAATATAAGTTGTGGTCGGATAGTTCAGAATTTATGATTTTTCATTAGAATTTTTAGGTTTACGATTTTGAGAATGATTTTTTTAATAAATATCGGGCTTAGAAACAAGTCTTGTAATATTTGAATCTAAATTTAATAAAGCCTCAATATGAATATTGGTAGTGCCATAGACATGTGCAACGAAGAATGATCAGTTGAACTGCACGTTTCATCGAATTAAAAAATTATATTATTTATATAAAATATTATACAAAGTATTTAGACTGAAAAGTATTTTTCGTATGTATATATTAAATCTTAACACTCTTAATAAAAAATTTTGATCTCGCCATATACGACACCAAATAAGAAAAATCCAAAAGTATCCACATCTATTTTACTGCCAATGAATCTAGACCAACTATACATTCATCCTATTATTATTTTTAAAAATATAATCTTGGTCATATTTTGCTTCACCAATTGATTGGATGTTTCATTCATTGATCAATCACAATTTCTATAGTGATTGAATTAATTTTTGGACGTATCAAAATAATTTAAGCTAATATTCATTGATAAAGGGATATGTTATTGACTCAACCCGCTCACACTTCCTCCTCCCCGTTCCTTATTCATCTTTAAAAAACCATCATCATCACTCCATCCATAATCTCTTATAATTTTAAGATTGAACGTTCAGATTTATTCACAATAACTAAATCGTAAAAATTATAGTGATTACAATCTTTATAATTCTTAATGAACATGATTTTATTTTATTTTGCTTAATATATCGATCTATCTAGATCCCCGTGATTCGTGAATTATATGTTAAATCTATAATACATTTTTATTTTTTGTAGGGCAATGTTACTATATATTATAAAACTTCTTTTCTTCACTAGTGTGAATTCTAATTTGAGAAATTGGATGATACATTGAACAATCAAATAAAAAAGATCAATCAACTAAGTCTATAATTAATTAATTATATTGTAGGGGCCTAAAGCTATATAGTGCCAAAACAACACGTCTTAATTAATAATTAAATCAACTAAATGTGGTATTTATTAAAAGGTAAAAGGTATATTAAAAAATATTCCTATCTCCAAATATATTTGATTTATTTATAAACATATGTGGGGTAATTTAGAGTTAAAAATCAACATAGTTACGTGTACTATATAATTTGTAAACATTAGAGGGAACATTAGTAAATATTTTAATATTAAAACTATACTTTAAATGGGAAGCGTGCGTTTGAGTAATGAAAAGAGACCATTTTGGTGGGCTTATACCCCTTTTTTTAAGTTTTTTATTTTTCAGGTGCGAATAAAATTTCATATTAATAATTGAAAAAAAAATATGTGATATATAAAATATGTAGAAATATTCTAAATGTGTGAGATATTTTAGAGAAAATTGTACGAGATTGATTCAAATTAAAGCAGATAATATCACATGATTCATGTTTGGTTGCCATAACTATTCTATCGGTTGATGTAATGGGGATAAGTTGTCAAATGTTGCGAGAATCGAACATGTGTAACTTAGTTCGAGGATAATTGTTAAGAATGTGACACACTATCAGATAATCACCAATTTTTTGAATCAATAGTTGAAAAGAAAAAGACTAATATATAAAATATAGTGATACTCTCAATAAGATAAAGCGTTTTTTGAAATATATATATATAATTTAAAATAAATAATATCTTATCATATTAAAATATTTTTAGGCCTCTTTAGCCCAACAAAAAGAAGGGCTATAAGAAATAGAAACTATGTCTACATGTGGGAGGATGTATGTCTACTAAAAGCAAAGCTTGTTTTTTTGTCTTAATTTTTAAATAATAATGGCTTGTCTAGTGTATTTTGCGCGGTAGAATTGTTTCACACATTTTCAGTTGATATAATATATAGTGAGTATAATTAATATTTGCTTAATCTTATACAATCGATATATGTCGTCTTACTGCATTTTTTTTTCAATATAATTAATATTCATCTGATACAATTAGCTCTTTTATCTATACAATAACGGTATATAGCTACGTTTCGTAAATATACAATTTATATAGCTAGATTTCATAATCATACTTTAAATTAAACTATAGCTATTTAAATAATCACTAGCTAACAATAATCCCTCACATATTATCAGATGAGACATCTCTAGCCATAAAAAAATCATAAAATGATATACAATAACAATATAAACTAGAAAAAAGAAAAGAAGAGACATAACTTTAATAATATCTAGTAGGTTTAGTTGCATCTATCATAAAGTCATGAATTACACTCGTGAGCTTTTACGTGGAGTGGTAAGTACTCTTCATTCTTAATCAGAGGTTTTGAATTTGAGTCCTAGTGAGTACGAAGTTGGCTTTGTTAAGGAGCTTGATTCTAAATTTAGTTGAATTCCAATATTAATACCATATATCGAATACCGAATGGAAAACTAAAATTTAAAAAGTCATAGAACACGTGATTTGGGTACTCTTTTTTCTAGATTAATTTGTTTATGTAAATGTCTTCATCCTCTTTAACTTTTAAATTAATTAGCCATAAATTCTAAAAATATGTGTACCTATTTTAATTTTATTTCTTTTGTAAAAAAGACAGCTAAACAAATAAAATAAAAGAAGTTTATTGTTTAATATGGTGGCTTTAAAACAGTGCAATGAATATGGAAGCATTTTTAAAAATTGTAAACTCAAAGTGGTCCATGAATTGTCTATTTATAGTATATAATAGTAGTTATATAATTAATAATATAAAGCAAGAAAACAAAAATAAGATTATTTTACTGTAATATATAAAAATTATTGTATTAATAAGTTCAAGCAAAACGATGGCCGGTGGCTTAAGATGTATACAATCTTTGCTTAGTTATTATTTTTTGTAATCATTACTTTAATAATTAATATTTAGATCCTCTCCATATGTGTTTTCACATTTTCTTTATCTTACTTAATGGTTTTCTAGTTGTGTCCGATATTTATATTTGAATTTGATAAAAATTTAGATTTTCGACAAAAAAATCCATATTAAAGGATACGTAAAGCACTCACTAACAAAGACAACTCCATATTCAAGGTCAGTGGCAGAGTCACATATACTTTAGGGATGTCGATCAACATTCCCTCATCAGAAAATTACACTATATAGCTAGGTAAAAAATATTTTTTATGTATATATATTGACACTTCTTGCCTTTTACGCGATTTTACTTCTTTATGTTTTGATAGTACCCCTTAATTGAAATTCTGGCTTAGCCACTATGTAGAGTTTAATAAGGATAAAAGAGCACATACTTACTACTCGATCACAAACGTTTGTTGGTTATAGTTCAATCTTGGATATTAAAAATGATTAAGAGTGCTTAATCTCACCATATGTACTTGATTAATCAGCTGTTTAAAGAGGACTTATAAGCAATTATAGAGGGATTTACACATTAATTTTGAATAATAAATAAAGTACTTCCAATAGGGATAGACATGAAGTTATGTACAGCTAGTTATAACTTGTTAATTCTAAAATTACTAAATAATAATATATAGCCCTCAATAGCATAACTACATAGCCCATTTCACATTAAATCACATAAATATTTTAATGAGGCACCACAAAAAAAAAATTAGCTAAATTTCTCTAGAGGCAAGCTAGTAGCTGACACTATTAAAAAAACGCAAATTTTAAATAAATTTTATCGAAAATTGGATTGTAAAAAATATTCTAACAGGGATATATAATAACAATCTCATATTTCTGATGATATTTTGAAAGAAATGTCAATTAAAAATTCGCGTTTTTTCAATAGTTAGAGGTAAGAAGTAAGTTTGGTGACATATTGGTGAGATTTTGATGAACACAATAAGCCTAGGTTAGAGTTGCATGTTGTATATATATGAGTTTATAATATTATGTCATTTTTATTTTTATAGCAGGTAATATATTTTATTTTTAATATTATAAATCTTATACTTTAGAAGTGTATTTATAAATATCTTTTGGGTGATGACCTAATAAAAGTCATGATAAAGTCAAAAAATTTTACTATGAGTGTCCAAGATTTTAACAAATGGAAAAATGCCAAATATATTCATGTACTATATATCAAAATAGTTTAAATATACTCTCGTTTTGAGTTTCGGCTCAAATATATCTTCTCGTTATACTTTCAATTCAAAATAAGTATAAATCACTGTAAAGATGTATATTTCAATCGAAATATAATAAGAGAAGTATATTTGAACAAAAACTCAAATGAGGGATGTGTTTCAAACTATTTTTGATAACACATCAGTATATTTGATCATTTTCCATTCAATATATATATATAAGTAATTTTTAATTAAGCTACATACACATCATAATTTTCAATGTACATGATATATTTTTGACGAAAATATTTAATTGACCATCTTTCAGTAAATTAGTCTATGTGGCTCCGCCTCTACCTAATAGTAGAAAAAATTCTTAGTTTTAACCATGAAATTCAATATCAAATGTTAGTGGACATCTAATTCAATTTTGAAAAAAAAAAAGAATTTAGGAAACTAACTTTGAAAAAATGAATTTAAGAAAGTCAGCAAATCCATGACAACTTGCTTAGTGGATAAAGAAAATAAAAATCTAAAAATTGATTTTAATTTATTGAACTAATATTAAAATGTGAATTCATACAGTAAAATAGACAAAGTCAAAAAGTGTCAAAAACGAGTTGGAGTCATTAAGTGTAATTAACTAATTAATTAAATTAATTAACACACAATATACACTTTAATCAATTAATTAAACAAGTGGCTAAAAAATAGACCTGTTTCCTAATTGTGGCTTTGTGAGTTTAAACATTAATTAAACTCATTATATAAATTTACAACTTATTAATTTTTCATTAATTTCCATCAAATCTACACGTTTTACTCACTTTTTTGTTTTTTTTTTTTAAATTTCTCTTTCTTTTTATTCTTCTATATAAACCCCTTATCACTTCTTCTCATCTCATCATGCACTAATTTAGTACATCTTTCTCTCTCTAAAAATTTCTTCTCTCTATAAAAAAATTAGTTTCTCATAATCCACGAGGCTTTAGGTGACTTGAGCAACCTTTTGAAAGAGTTCGACTAGCTTATTCCCTTTTTTTTATTATCGATGGATCATCATCATCATCAATATGTCGATTTTGGTTTGAGAAGAGAAGATAATATTGATAACAACGATAGAAAAGGTGATGAAAATAATAATAATTTGGACCTAAAAAGAGGTTCATGGACTGTTGAAGAAGATTTCACTCTTATGAATCATATTGCTCTTCATGGCGAAGGTCGTTGGAATTCCCTCGCTCGTTCTGCAGGTAACATTTTATAGTATAAGAAAACATTACAAAGTTTTTTCTTTCTTCTTAATCAATTTATATATAACTACTAGCTCGAAATTTATGAATTTCCCATGGACGTTTCTGGTGGAGCGCGTCATGTGTAATTTGAAATTTCTCATGAAAATTTGTCGGAAACAATTTCTTATGAACTTATTTCCCACGGTTTTCAATGGAATATTCATAGGGAAACTTCAAATTTCTAGTAGTCATACAAAACAACATAGTGAAATTCGACAAGTAAGATATAAATAAAATAATATATACGTAATCTTATTTCTATTTTATAAAAATAAAAAGATTTTTTTTCTATAAACAAGAGTTGATGAGGAGAGATAAAGATTCATTTTTATAAGTGTGTAGGTGGATAATTTCTTTCCGTACTAAATAATCTTTTTTTAAACTCATCTAATCATTCCACTAAGATAAAACAAAAAGGGGCAAAATTAAAATGGTTATGATTAATTATTTTTAAATACAAAGTGGTTAGAGTATTAAAGTGATATTATTGGTTCTTTTGTTAAATTATTTTACCAATAAACTGTGTGATATGAGGAATTTATTAATTATTAACTTATGTCATGAATATTAATTAAACAGGTTTAAAGAGAACAGGAAAAAGCTGCAGATTAAGATGGCTTAATTATCTTAGACCAGATGTTCGACGTGGAAATATTACACTTGAAGAACAATTGTTGATTCTTCAACTTCATTCTCGTTGGGGCAATAGGTATGTTCATTTATACATAATATACACTAGATAATTCGATATACTTATAGTGTAAAAGCATGATATACCAACATAAAGCGTATAATTATCTTTTTAGATGATTAATTAATATCAAAATATAAAATCATTTAACTCTTTTTTTTCTTGTTGATTATAGGTGGTCGAAAATTGCACAACATTTGCCAGGAAGAACAGATAATGAGATAAAAAATTACTGGAGAACCAGAGTACAAAAACAAGCCAAACAACTAAAGTGTGATGTCAATAGCAAAGAATTCAAAGATACATTGCATTATCTTTGGATACCAAGGCTAGTTGAGAGAATTCAAGCTTCTTCTAATTCAAATAATCAAGTGAATATTCAAAAAACAAATGAAAATATTATTATTAACAATAATAATAATAATATTGTTCCAAATATGAATTTTACACAAGAGAATTATTCTAGTACAACAACAACAACTACTTCATCAGAAAACTCAACTGGGACACAAATTTCAGACATGTCTGATAATTGCTACACTAATTATCCTCTTAATCAAGGTGATTATGGGGAAATCTTGATTAGTCCCACAGGTGGTTATATTCAACAAGGTGATATTTTTAATGATAATAATCATCACCAAAATATGAGCCAATTATTTTTGGATGATAATGTTTGTGACAATTTGTGGAATATTGATGATATGTTGTTTTTACAACAACAACTCAATTAACAATCAGAGGCCTGGGGTTCGAGCTTTGCGTTTGAAAAAAATCATGTTAAGAATATTGTATGCATCGTGGATATGAATTAATTAGTCAGATTCCAATTAGAATAAACAAAATCAAGTGTAGAAATTATCAAAATTAGGGTCATTACTCATTACAATTCATCAAAGGGTAGCTTTATTTTTAATTTTATTTTTAATCTTAATCTTTATTTAAGTGAGATACATATACATTAACCTTTCTGAAGGATTTGTAACATTTATCTCTTTTAGATAAGGATTTATAAGATTTGTAGCATTTACTTCTTTTAGAATTTTATTCTTTGAATGGGAAATTTTTATATGGTTTCTTTGTTTATAATTTGTTTTTATTTAATTAAGAAATACACATCATATTCTACTTCTTACAATTAATTGTATAAATATATTTCATATAATCAACGGGACGAACTTTTATTTAGACCCTAAATTCATATTAGAAAATTCATTAAATATGTATAAAAAATTAATTTCAGACTTAATAACTATAACTATTATGAGTTCAACAACAAGTTTAGAATCCGTAAACTCTAAATTCTAATTCCGCCCTATGAAATGAACACTATTATAATTTTGAAAGATGGTGTGTATATATATATATATGCTCCACTATATAAATTTAATAGTGAAAATGTCATTGTTACTTGTTATTCTAACCTTAGACCAAAGTCAGAGAATTTTGGGAACATAGTCTATGGGGACTGAACCAGATTTTTTTGTTTGTTTCTCAAACGAAACTCGATATCTATAGTGGAGTTCAACTAAATTTTTATATTCAGGCATAACATGATTCATTTATGAGGTCGACACTATCAATAAGGATTTTTTTCATTCTCAAAGACTCGAATCTGAACTGGTTAAGCGTGAAAAGATCTCAACCATTTCATCGCGACCCATATTAATTACAATATTAACTAAGGAAAATTGGTATATTCTCAAATACATAGTATTGTTTAAAAATAGTTAAAATCCAATTTATTTATTTATTTCAATTCTCTTTTTAGTATAAAGTCTCAAATTACTGTAATTTTATAATCATATCGTGTGAATACAACATGAGTGGATTCCAATGTCACCAATGACTAATGAGATTATACTATTTATGAAATTAATCTCAATTTAATAATTAGTTCCAGATTTATCCCCTTGTGTTTGCCGACGTATGAAGTACGTAACAATTTATTTATTTATTTCCATTAAATCAATATATGTATAATATGTGTTTAGTGTTTCAACGTAATAACGACTACTTCAATGGTGGATATATGCACCAGATATATAGTTCTTTTCACCAAAATTTAGATAAATGAAAAAATATATTACTTAATATTTTTTCTTTATTAAATTTACAATTTCGTGATTCTCAATTCAATTTATCAATAACTAACTGACCTATTCTCATCGATGTGGATATTGCACAAGTCTGATCAATTTAAAAATGTATATCAATAAATACGAGACGAGCATGACCGTCATTTTCAAACGCATACAAAATTACAAATACTTAAAAAATAAAAATATTGAAAAAAATATAAATTGGTATTAATATTAATATTTGTACCACAGGTGTTTTTGCACAAAAGCCATCAAAGTGGTCCCTAAAGTAAAGCTATTTATATAGGTCTCCTAATTAAGGCAGCCATGGCTGCAATTCTACTCCGTTCGTTTTATTTTATTTGATCCTTTATATTATAAAAAAAATAAAAAATTATTTACTATCCTATTTTAGCAAATTAAGAGAATTTTATTTTAAAAAATTCATACTATTCTTTGTGTTAAATTATTAAATAATGTAGTAATTGTCAAATTTAGAGCTCCAACACATCGTTGATAAGGTTAGTTTAATAAAGTACATATCTAATGAGTTACGAAATACGTTAAGTCAACATGGACCAAGTAATATAAAACGGTGAAAGTAATATCTTCTTTGTTAAACAAAAGTAAAATGTCAATGGTCATTCAACTAATTCACTAAAAAAGGACAGTTCGATACACTAAACTTTTATTATGTGTGGAATTTCAAGAAGAGCCCGACTACAAGAGTCTATCATAAAAAGTTATTTTCATAACTCAAACACATATAATGAAATTACTATTTTACATAATTAATTTTTACTATATAATAATATTGCAAAAGTATATTGAATTTAATGATTAAAATATATATCCTAATTCCATCCTTTTGTCATAATATATCTCTCTTTTCGAAATTCTGAATACGCTCCCATATAATCAGATGCATGCATTATCTACTTAAATTTCTCTCCCTCTTTTTTTTTTTTTTGACAAATCGATTGCGTGTAGCTATTTGGTTGAAAGGGAGATTACATTGTATAAATTAAACATATATTAATTAGTCAAATCTCATTAGCCACAAGTTTATTAATGAAAAAAATAAAATGACATCCAAAATTTTGGAGTTTTCTTGTTTTACATAGAATGATATTCCAAACCGTAACAAATATGGGAAAATCTTCATCATACCATTCTACTATAAGAAAATTAAAACATTATTAATTAATTTTTCTGTTACATAAGTTTATGGCTATCCTTTTCTCCAAAAGTTGCATCACTCTTCTAACTAATACTCTCTACGTCCTAATTTATATGATATAGTTCGAATTAAATCTTTAAGATCAAAAGTAGCTAGTAAAGCTAACATTTTGTCCATGAGATAGGTGAGGTCAAAACTGAGTCTGATTCTTATCTCAACTCCGTTCGTTAATTATGTAATGAGGACAAAAGATCACAACTTATACTCATCTTTATGAGCTAATTTTTGAGATTGAGTCAAACTCGAAGTCTGATTCTTATATCAACCCCCCTTCATTAATTATGTAACGATTTTTTTTAAATTAAAAGTTAGGCATTAAGTAACGAGGTCATAAGATCACGACTAATATTCACCTTCATGAACTGGTTTTTAAGATTAAATTAAACTCAACGTATGATTCTTATCTCAACCCCTTTCATTTATTATGTAACGAGATCAAAAGATCACTAACAATACTCACCTTCATGAGCTGGTTTTTGAGATTAAATTAAACCCGAAATCTTATTCTTATCTCAAGTCTTAACCCCCTTCATTAATTATGTAACAAGGTCAAAAGATCATGACGACCACTCGATCAATACTCACCTTCATGAGCCAATTTTTGAGATTGAATTAAACTCAGGGTTTGATTCTTATCACAACTCCGTCATTAATTATGTAATAATAAATACTTTAAAGGGTCAAAAGGCAAAAATACTAAGTAATACTTGTTGAAACGTGTAGATGTAGGCTCTTAGTGGATCGTTCAATTCTGTTGTAGCGTTTAAGGAAAAAAAATGTATGTTAAATTATCAATAGAGACTAAGTAAGTGGGAAAGTCTATTTTTTCTAAACATGTATAGATTATTAATTAATTATGTGTTAAGAATAATGATTAGAAGCAGCCATAGGTCAATAAACACTCTAGAAAAAAAATTAGTTACAAATTTCATCTCTAATCTGACGCTAAATTTCTTGTATCTAGCTTGACAAATTATTTTATTTTATTTTATAATTCATCACTAAACAAGATTGACGACAGATAAATGACAAATTAATATTATTTTAGAGTCAATTATTATAAGATCATGGCTTATGTATGTTGGTGTGTCAATTATGACCTATAAATTCAACTTGCTCAAGTCATTGCTATGTTTGGTGATAGATAACTACAAATATCAATTTTTTGACTTATAAGTGTGCATTAACATTGTTTAAATTTGAGCAAGTTGAAAATATATTTCATTTAATGGTCACAATAAGTGGGCTTTTGCCATATTTCATTGAGATTTTCTTTTTAAGAAAATAGTTTTTGTTAAAATAGTGAAAAATGATTTAAAAAATGAATACAAATTTAGAGTGGTTTTTGACTTTTTGTGAGTAATTTTTTGATTTTCAAATTCTTGAAAATTTTGAAATTCAACTTGAAGTTAGTTCTAGAGTTTTATGTGCCAAACCAGCCATTTTAGAGTAAAGTTAAAATTTCATGGTCAAACGTCTCCTTAAATGTTTAAGTCAATTCGTTTAAATGATTTAATCATTAATAATTTGTTAAATATTTTATGATTCACAATCAAGTAATAGAAGGTTAAATGTGTTTGATCAGGTTATCACAAGGATCAATATTAGAATTTTTTTTATTTTTCGAGGACTAAAAACGTAACATGATTCTTCCTCAACTCTTAGAATGCAAATTTTCTAATCGGACATATTCATTGATTCAACTCATTTTAATCCACCCAATCGCGATTTAAATTCGATCATTTGACAACTTTACTAAACCTTACTCAACAAATGACTATTTTTCACTATTTCTTTTAACCAATATACAATAGGTTTGTCACAAGTTGTTAGAATTTTTCATAAATTATGCTTTGTAGTGACAATACATATCGATTGAGTGGGGTTCACTATTCAACAAGTTGAGCTTGCATAACTCATCACTTATTCTAAATATATTGTTTATATATAGATATAATCGATTTTAAACGTTTTATATTGATTAATATGTGATACAAATGTGTTCGAAAATTAGTAAATAGTGAGTGAATCCACTTGCACTTTGCTTGTAATGATGTATCACAAGATACAAAAAAAAAAGAGAGAAGGAAACATGTTATGTTTCAAGCTATATGGTATACAGATGACAAAATCAAGATTGTTAGAGCAACAATTTGCCATGTCTTGAATACAACACTATTGACAAAAGTGAGTTTGTAGTTCAAGATTCAATATTTGTTCCGTTAGATATTTGTCATGAATTTCTTATCATAAATAGATTTTTTTTTCGTAAAAGGAAAACACAAAGTTTCTATATATGGCTAGTCCTTTTCTTATAGAAAAAAGTTTATGACTTAGTAGCATTCACAATGTAGTCCAATCCTAGGGGCTTTGAGAGTTTTGTGTAGGGAGGGAAACGGTTAGACACAAGTGTATGATACGTTATCACTTGTGTGAACCTCTTTTATTCCGAGTAAATTCTGTAAGGTTACTTCTCTCGATACTTTGTACTCTCATATTTATATAGTGAATTACTCATCTCTTCTTGTGGATGTAGGTCGGTTAACCGAACCACATTATATTTTTATGTATTTTGATAAATTTCTGATTTGTCTTCTTACTCATGATCTTTGAGGTTTGTTTTGTTAACTTCTATGTTACACCTAATTATTTCGATCATAACATGTTCCATTTTCCAGTAGCAAAGTATATGATAAGGTCACGATCATTGTCAAAATAATAGAAAGTTCGCGACCATCCATGTCAATGACAAATTATTAAGAGAGTGTTTGAATTGACTTTTAACTTATGACTTATAAGTCAAAAGCCAAAAGTTTGAAATTCTAAGTTACGATTTTTTGCTAATTTTTGTTATTTTTGGCTTAATTTTTTTGTTTTATTCAAACACTATAAAACTACTTAAATGCTATTTTGACTTTAAAAGCACAATTCAAACAAGTTATAAAGCTTGTAATTTTAAATTTAAGATATGTAAAATATATCCAAATATTCTTTAATTTGTTGTCTTTAATATATAATGTGAAAATTTAAACTTAAAAAGTTGTCAATAAATGAAAAAAATCATTTTTTAAAAAAAAACATAGAACAAATAAATTAAAACAAAGTAAATAAGATATTTATTATTGCTTATAGTAGTGATGTGTGACTATGATAATGTCACTGTCCTTTCACTCATAGAGGTCAACCCCAACAGTCAAGATTGAAGACTACTTTATCTTAAAAGTTCAGAAAAACACATACTAACACACACAAAAAACACACACACTAGAACTGAAAAATGGAACCTTCAAATCCAAAGAACAGAAAAAACATATTGTTAATTGTATTTGTGTTCCTCAGTTGTTGGAGTAATGTTTTTTCAAGAACTCAAGAAGATGACAGAGTAATAAAGCTACCAGGGCAACCCAATAGCCCACAAGTTTCACAATTTTCTGGTTACATTACAGTCAATAAAACTCATGGAAGGGCTCTTTTTTACTGGTTTTTTCAATCTCAGTTTGATTCTTCCAAGAAACCCCTTCTCCTTTGGCTTAATGGTGGTAATTTCTCATATTTTTTGTCATAAATAGTGAACCCCATTTTCTTATTTTTCTTGTTTTATTTGAAAGATTGGAACTTTAGCTATTTTTTCTTGTTTTATATGAAAGATTGGAGCTTTAGCTATTTTTCTTGTTTCATATGAAAGATTGGAACTTTAGCTATTTTTCTTGTTTCATATGAAAGATTGAAGCTTGAACTATTTTTCTTGTTTCATATGAAAGATTGGAGCTTTAAGTTCTGTTGTTTTTGTTCTCTATGTTGTTCTTGATAACTATAATTCTTGTTTCCCATATCTTTATCATAAAGAGTGAACCCCATTTTCTTATTTTTCTTGTTTCATATGAAAGATTGGAGCTTTAACTATTTAGTTCTGTTCTTTTTGTACTTTTTTGTATGTTGTAGTACTTGGGAGTTGGGACTTGTGGTTTTATGGCTGTATAGCCATAATTCTTTTTCTCCCTTGTATCTTATGGACTATGTTGCTAGGAATCTTCAAAAATGTCAATTGTGCATGTCGGATCCTCAAAAAGTAGTGTTTTCTTGAGAATTCAACATGGTCGGGACAATATTTTTGGAAATTCCGAGCAACATAGCTTATGATAGCTGATGGGGAAAAGGGAAAAGTTTTGGCACTTGACAAAAGGTTCCCTTGAACTTGTGGTTTTAAACATGTTAGTGATGAACATGTCATTAAGTGCAAATAGAAAGTTCAAAGTTAAAAATATCCTAGATATAAAAAGGCGTAATTCTTTTAGAAACAAACTAAAAAAAGAACGAACGAGTAGTTAGTTTCTTAGCATTCACTTGTGTGCTTTCTATATTAGGACCTGGTTGCTCTTCAATTGGATATGGCGCTGCTGTGGAGTTGGGACCTCTGCTAGTTCAAAACAACGGAGCTGGTCTTGACTTCAACGAGCATTCTTGGAATAACGGTCATATCTCTTTTTCATTTATGCTCTATGTTGACTCTAAGTCGCTTACCAATTTATGATGAATCCTCACAACATAGAACATATTGACTCTATATTATGTTGTTGAGACGATAACCAAAAGTAGAAAATGATAATTTGTACATGTTTTAGCTTTGCAGGGCTTAGTAACTTCGTTCATTAACTGAAGAAGTTATATCGAACCTAATAGAGTGTGACTGTATTGTTCTTGTTGGACATTTTACTTGCAGAAGCCAATTTGCTGTTTTTGGAATCACCAGTTGGGGTGGGATTCTCATACACCAATACGTCCTCCGATTTAACCAACTTAGATGACCCTTTTGCTGGTAATTACAACCCGAGAAATGCAAATACATTTTCCAAAAAGAGTTTGCATTGTGTGTATGCAGCTAACTTATGAACATAATTTGCTTCACACAGCTGAAGATGCTTATAATTTCTTGGTGAATTGGCTGGAAAGGTTCCCCGAGTTCAAGAACCGAGAATTTTTCATATCAGGAGAGAGCTATGCAGGTGAGTAAACCTTCCCCTAAACTTCCATTTTAACGATTAAGACTATGTGTCCAATGTGTCTAAAGTAAGGTGCTATCTTTTGTGATCATAGGACACTATGTGCCCCAATTGGCAGAGCTCGTATACAACAGAAATAAAGACAGCAAAAAGTATCCATATATTAATCTGAAAGGCTTCATCGTAAGTTTACCTTTGTCTTCTATTGTTTTCGTACTCTATTATTGTTTGCATCTTGTAGCAAAGCACTGCAAAATTCGCGGATAGTTGCAAAAATCGATTACTCACTTGCTCATTCTGATTTAAGCAGGAAAGAAAAAACAGAATATTAGCATTTCTTTACTGTTATCTTGAAGTTCCAGTGTCATCTATTAATCGTATACGATGACTTGCAGGTTGGGAATCCTGAAACGAACGATTACTATGATTATAAAGGGATATTGGAATATGCTTGGAGCCATGCAATACTATACGATTCGGAGTATCAGAAAGCCAAACAAGTATGCGATTTCAAGGTCTCCAACTGGTCCGACGCCTGTAATGATGCCATGCAAGTGTTATGGGATAAATATAATGAAATTGACATCTACAACATTTATGGTCCCAAGTGTCTCGTGAACACTTCCTCTTCTTCAGCTAGTGATATCGTTAATACAAACGATGCTTCTCAAATCATGGTGAGAATGATCTTGGGCTCCATCGAGTGCATATTAGCCTGCAGATGTAGAAACAATTTATAGTCCAAGACATGGGAGCTATTTTGAGCCTCTTCAAAGGCAACTATATGCTATGTTGCACACATGAACTCTTCAAAAATGTTGTTGAGTGCGTGCCAGATCTGCCAACAGTAGTGTATTTTGGAGGATCCGACAGGGGGGTGCAACAACATCTCGGAGAGCCTGAGCAATATAGATTATATGCACAGTAGACTAATAATGTTTCCGTTCACAATTAGTATTTCCATCTAAACAATTTTTCTTCATGAATCAAATGGAAACTTGACAAACATGACTTGAAACTCGGTTTCATTTTGATAATGTACTTTGTTGCAGGCACCTAATTATGGGTTCAGGAGGATGAAACGAATTCCGGGGGGTTATGACCCCTGCTATACTGCTTTCACCGAAAAGTATTTCAATAGATTAGATGTTCAAATTGCTCTTCACGCGAACACTGAAGGAAGTCAAGCTATAAAGAAATGGAAAAGTTGCAGGTAACGTCAAGTTCGTGTCATGGTTATATTTGCTTGAGCTCCGTGCAATCTTTTGTTTACTATTTTCAGTATCCACTTCCTAACTTGATTTCTATTATACACTTCAGTGATCCTGTGTTTCATACGTACAACTACAATGTATTCTCTATCTTGCCAGTATACGAAAGGCTCATCAAAGGGGGCCTGAAGATTTGGATATTTAGGTATTTGTGGTTTTATCTCTGTTTCATTTTTTCTTTTAGCTTGTTCTTATCCTTCTTATAGTTGCATCCTAGAATGAGGTTGACAAACATGACTCGAAATTGCTCGTGTTTTATAAATGGCTCCTTTACGTAACACTAATGCTAAAATTTATTATGTTGGCGGAATCTAATAATGCCTTGTGATCCCTTGAATGCATCTTGATGATCTGCTTTAGTACTCATTTTTATATAAGCTGACCTTCAGTGGCTCATTCATTCTTTTTTTTTTCATCAAAAAGTGGCGATGTAGATGGACGAGTGCCAGTAATTGGGACGAGAGACTGTGTTGAAGCTCTTAATCTGACTCTGAAATCCCCATGGCATTCTTGGTTTCTCAATAAGCAGGTTAGTTCTTCTTGTAGTTTTTGACTTAGAAAAATTAAATTGCAATCAAATAGAAAACTGTGCTTTAACATGAAAATGTTAACTCCATTTTTCGTCTCTCTCCCAGTCCCTTACTCTCACTTCCCCCTTCGAGAACTAGAAAATGTAGTCGAACTTTATTAACGTATCTAGTTAACTTATCCTGATTCTGAAGATAATCGTCTCAATGAAATCATTGTTCGATGAGTCAACAATGCTTTATAAGTAAACCAGTTAAACAAAGCAATGGAGAACAAAACATTTCTTTTACTGTATTCTCTTTTCGTTCTTGTTTTGTTATGATTTACTTTAGCCGATGGTCTATCTGAAACAACCTCTCTACCCTTATTAGGTAGAGGTAAGTTTGCGTACACACCATCTCCCTAGACAAATATAACTAGCTAAGCATTGTTGATTGTTGGAACGCAACCTGAAAAATAAGATAGATTACATGTTACAACATAGTAGAAGTGCAATGTTAGTGTAGCATTATCACACTGTGTGTGTGTGTGTGTATAGTAACCGAGATCTACGTTGATGTATGTAAATGCAGGTAGCAGGACGGGTAGTAGAATACGAAGGGCTGACATTCGTGACAGTAAGAGGAGCCGGTCATCTAGTACCTCTATACAAGCCAAGTGAAGGTCTAGCCCTCATCCATTCTTTCTTAACTGGTGAAGAACTTCCATCTCATAGATAAACGTCGATTGTATCCCATAATAAAATCTCTACGATAAACATATCGTCGATGATTCATGCATTATACTTACTTCTTGATTATACTACAACAAGAATCAAGAGTTGAGAGACCATAAATAAGCAAGAAAATGTCAAATGCACTTGCAAAATTGTACCTTTTTGTACTCTATTTTAATGAATTTCAAGGTGGTTCTCTTCATTTCTTCAAGTGCCATTGAGTTAATTTATCATTTTGGTTTTCCATTTGGTGTATGGTACCTGTATTGTGCCCCGACTAAATCTGGATTCGCGCCATAAATGCTCGAACTTGAAGACAAAATGAATGAGTACTTGCAACTCCACCATAACGTACCCTTCTTGTTCTATGTTAATTTGTTTTCTTGAACTATTTACTTCCTATTGAGATTTCACTTTCTTTTCAAACAATTATTTGATTCCTATTACACATATTAATAATTTAATTAACATATTCAGTGTAATTCTATAAGTGGAATCTGAGGAGGTGGACTGTATGCAACTTTATTCCTACCTTGTGAAGGCAGATAAACTATTTCTGATAGATCTTGGACTCAACTAAGTATATCACAAAGCAAATACAGTAATGAAGAAACCATGTTGAATGTTCTAAAATGATTAGATCACTAAAGTAGAAAAAAAATCAATTTATGTCCATCTCTAAAATATTTTACAAGTTCCAATGAATAATTTAAATAAATATAAGCAAGTGATTCATATTTTTAACTATTATAAGACTTGGCCAATGTTCTTCAAGAATACCTATTCAAATGGAAGTCAAGATCAATTTTAGTAAATAAATAAAAAAACATCATCTTCATGATTATTTATTTAATTATTTGTTAGTTTATATTTCAATCAATAACAAGTGGATTATTTTTAAACATTATTATCTTTATTTGGAAAAATAATAATAATATGAAGCTCAGACTTGGCAAATCACTATCAAAATTCATCAGCCTTTGTAAGAAACTTATAAATCTTTTACATCATGGTCTCAAGATCATTTCCAAATAAACTAAAAAAAAGTTATAAAAAAATATTAAATAGCAAAAAATCTTTCACTGTGCCACACGATTCATTTGCGAAACCTTCTTTTCAGTCTTGCCTCATAAGCAAAGAAATGTCAAGATAACACGGTTTAAAATTTTGTAAGCTATTGTCAATATTAGACGATAATCTAATGTCTTGTCTGTAAAGTTGAGAAACCTATGAACAAACATTAGACATGAATCTAACGTCATCCAAAAGAGTAATTCCTCGAGGGCTATAATACTTACGCAAATTTTAAAAATAGAAACAAAATCTAAATGATGACAGAAAATAAGTTATATTTATGTATATCAAGCAAAGTGTTATATATCATCAGCCCAAAAAGGAAACTATACTATAAAAAAGCCTTTTAAGGCCCATCTATTCTGAAAAACAAAATCAAGAATTAACCAATTTTTAGAAATCGGTAGCCATTTTTCCTTCATTTTTTTCTTCAATTTCACAAATTATCCATGTTTTTCTTCAATTTTCAAGCTAATTCAACAACCCCATCTTCATCAAATTGCAAAAAGATCTCAAAAATGTGAAAAAGGTTGAGTCTTTCCTCCATTTCTGTAAAAAAAAATCTCATTTTTTGACCCCAAAACAAATTTGAGATGAATTCACCATATGGGGTTTTCCCAGATGAGGTAATTCTTCAGATTCTTGCTAGATTGCCTGTTAAATCAGTTTTTAAGACAAAAGTTGTGTGTAAAGTTTGGTATAAATTGATATCTGATAAATATTTCACAAATCTTTATAATGAACTGTCAGTTAAGAATCCTATGGTGCTTGTTCAGGTTAGTGAACCTTCATCAGAATCAAGATCTAGTTTGATTTGTATTGATAATTTAAAAGGGGTTTCTGAATTTTCATTGGATTTTGTAAAAGATAGGGTTAAAGTTAGAGCTTGTTGTAATGGTTTGTTATGTTTGTCTAGTATACCTGATAAGGGTGTTTATTATGTTTGTAATCCATTGACTAGAGAATATAAATTGCTTCCTAGAAGTAGGGAAAGACCTATTACAAGGTTTCATCCTGATGGTGAAGCTAGTCTTGTTGGTTTGGGTTGTGATTTGATGAAACAAAAGTATAATGTGGTTTTAGCTGGTTATCATAGGTCATTTGGTCATCGTCCTGAGAGGACGTTTATATGTATGGTTTATGATTCAGAGTTGAACAAATGGAGGAAGTTTGTGTCGTTGCAGGACGATCAGTTCACACATATGAATAAGAATCAAGTTGTGTTTATTAATGGTGGATTGCATTGGTTGACGGATAGTTGTTCGTGTATGCTTGTTCTTGATTTGGGTACTGATGTTTGGAGGAAAATTCAGTTGCCTCATGAAATTAGTTGTGGAGTTAGGAGTCGTGTTTATTTGTTGGAATTGGATGGGAGATTGTCTGTTATTCAGATATATGAGGCTTGGATGGTTATTTGGGTAATGGAGGATTACGAGAAGGAAGAATGGCGAATGGTTGACAAAGTTAGCCTTCGATGCATTAGAGGGATGGTACCGGGCATTTTCCCAATAAGTCAAAATGACAACTATGTTTACCTTGCTACACATAAGCAGGTTTTGGTATATCAACGAAACAGCCGTGTGTGGAAGGAGATGTTCTCGGTAAAGGACAGCTCAACCTTGCCTTTATGGTTTTCAGCACATGCCTTTAGAAGCACTCTCTTTTCATGCCATTGATCCGAGGGTCGTGTACATCTTTCTATTCAACTTGTGTACATAATGCTATCGTTAATCTTAATTCCTATCTCTTATAGTGGTCATCATCTTCGTCGTTAGTCATTTTGTGCATGCTGTGTGGAACCTCAAAGATGGTTTTGGCTAGGATATTGTCAGTTATATGTTCACTTATCGGGGAGCATGACAAATGGCTGACAAAGTAAGTCTTCAATGCATTAGAGGGGTGGCACCGGGCATCTTCCAAATAGGTCAAAATGACAACTTTGTTTACCTTGTACATAAGCAGGTTTTAGTATCAAATAAACAGCCGAGTATGGAAGACGATGTACTCTGTAAAGGACAGCTAAACCTTGCGTTTATGGTTCGTAGCACACGCCTTTACAAGCACTCTCTTTTCCTGCTATTGATCGGAGGCTCACATACATCTTTCTATTCAACTGTTATACATAATGCTATCATTAGTCTCAACTCCTGTCACCTTGAGAGGTCATTGTCTTGATATTCTGCCATACTGCATATGTCGTGTGGAACCTCAAAGGTGGTTTTGGCTGGGATGCAATCAGTTATATGCCGACTTATTGTGGAGAAAGGCAAATGACGGACAAAGTGAGTCTTCGATGCATTAGAGAGATGGCACCGAGCATTTCCCAATAAGTCAAATTGACAGCTATTGTTACTTTGCTACACACATAAGCAGATTTTGATTTTGATTTATCAAAGAAACAGCCGAGTATGGAAGGTGATGTACTCTGTAAGGGACAGCTCAACCTTGCCTTTATGGTTCGTAGCACCACGCCTTTACAAGCACTCTCTTTTCCTGCCATTGATCCGAGGCTCGTGTACATCTTTCTATTCAACTGTTGCACATAACACTATCACTAGTCGAACTCTCGTCTCTTTGAGCAGTCATTGTATTGATCTTTTGTCATACTGTGTATATCTTGTGGAACCTCAGTTCATCATAGGCTGTTGGTTTTGACTTGATTTAATCCAATTCAAATGTTTGAGATATTCTTTCAAGCTAGTTTGAAAGTGGTTAAAGTTATTGTATTGTATTGTTGAAGTCCTCTGTTCCTTATAATTTGACTCACCATCACTTGTTGTTCTCTGCCTCCACGAGTTAGTGGTAAAGTTTGCGTATATTCTATCTTTTCAAACCTCATTTACGAGATTTCATTGACTATGTTGTTGTTATATTAAGAGTACAATGATAGAGTTTTAGTTTAGGGATAATTTTTTACTACCAAAAATTGAAAATAATGTCTAAATATTAATTGAAGCAATTAGTTTTTAAAAAATATAGCAGCATGGTAAACAAATTTGTGGACAAACAAAGTTGGCCAGTCATATTCCCTAAAAGAATTATGGATAACATAGAAAATTCTAAAATTTTATTTCGTGACCTCTAAATGCTAAAAAAAGTGACATGATTCTAGATATTGTTCACTTGGTCATTACAAATGATTTCATAAAATTTGGAGTGAAACGAAGTCTGCCAGTAATATTTCAAAGTATTAATTGACTAATATACACGAAAAAAAAAAGAGAAAATCTTACGTTAAACGGAGTCTTCAATTTAATTCAGAAAAATCAAACATATATTAACACATGAGAAATATTAGTCGCCACTAGGAATCTGCCGTTAAAAGTAAGTATTAGTGACAACTTCACATATATTTGCCGTTAAAAGTATATATTTAATACTAATCAATTTCCCACCAAGCAAATTCACGAAAGTGCAATAACTCAAAAATCATACAATAAACAAATTCGATACATCGATCTTTGATCTACCTTATGAAATACCACTTATTATACCAACTTAATTAATCATGATTATAAAATATTTTACCAATCGTCCAATTTTATGTTACCTTATATCCTCATAAAATAAAATGTATATCAAAATGCTATTATATACTCCTTTATGCATGCATGCATGCTTATTTACTAAAAAAAAATGAAAACCAAACACAAATAGCTAATAACATAATAGAGTTTTCGTGTTCGTGTTTCTCTAAGTACGGAATCGCCTTTGTTAGGGAGCATTTTACCCAAATGTGGGACTTCCGACTTTTGTTAGGGAGCACTTGCCCCCAATATAAAACTTGTGGGTAGTGACGGAGCCAGAATTTTCAATAAAGGGATTCAACATCTAAAAAAAAATAGACACACGAAATAGCCGAAGGGGGTTCGACATCTACTATATATATTTAAAAAATTATTTTAACCATGTATAAATCATATAATTTTCCGCCGAAGGGGGTTCGGATCATAATAGGGTGGCCCCGCCACTGCTTGTGGGTGTGAATTCGGATTTAGTCGGCTCCGAACCAAAAAAAAAATAATACGTAAACCAAACAAGTCGTTATTACCCGTCATTATAGTTGGTTAGTTCCTGAATAGTTGGAGATCCTTTCATTGTAACTTTCTAGATTCTTGAGAATCCCTTTAGAATTCTCAGGATTCTCTTTGATTCTTCAATTTGTGCATGGAATTTAATAATTTTGAAACCCAATTCATTATTGATCTTATTGGAGCTGTTAATCATCCTTTATCATGCCGACCCACAACACAAATTGGGTTGGCAAACTCTAATATTACCCAATTTAGGGATTTCAATCAAAACCCACAAATATTTCTGGGTTTTCCACCAAACCCAGATGTGATTTTGATGATGGAAATCGAAAGATCAATGTCCCTGCTTCAGGTAGTAGTAGTAGTAATATGTATTTGTTATGTGAATATTTGGGTCTCTTTCTTTTTTTTCAATTTGGGGGAAAATTACGAGGTGGAGAATCGAATCCTGACCAATAAGGTGAAAGTTGAGGTAGTCAAGTTAGTGAGATTCTATTGTTTGGGGCTGTTCTTTTTTTAAAAAAAAAATTGGGGTAGGGAAAGGGGAAATTACGAGGTGGGGAATTGAATCCAGACCAATAAGGTGAAAGTTTAGGTAGTCGAGCTAGTGAGATTCTATTGTTTGGGGCTGTTCTTTTTTTAAAAAAAAATAATTGGGGTAGGGGAAAGGGGGAATTACGAGGTGGGGAATCGAATCCTGACCAATAAGGTGTAAGTTCGGTTAGTTGAGCTAGTGAGATTCTATTGTTTGGGGGTGTTCTTTTTTTTTTTAATTTGGGGTAGGGGAAGGGGGAATTACGAGGTGGAGAATCGAATCCTGACCAATAAGGTGAAAGTTCGAGTAGTTAATTTGTGTTGTTTAATGATTAATGTGGTGTTAATTGTATTTTGAAGGTGATGGTAAATGAGGGTTTAGTGCCTTGTGGAGAAGAGGAAATGAAGAGGAGAAATGCTATTGACAAGCTCAAAAAGGTTCCTTTTTTAAAGCATAATTTAGATATATATGTATTTGATATACATTTTTTGCTCTTTTGTATGAATGGAATGTCTGTTTTACGGAAAATTACATTGTTGATACATGGTTGAACCCCCCCCTTTTGGTTCGTTGCGTGTTTACTTCTTCGTATATTGAACCCCTTAGTGAAAATTCTGGCTCTGCAACTGCTGACATGCTAACAAGTTATAGTTCTTAATTGATTATGTAATTTGGTTCAATGTGAAGTAAAAAAACTCGGAAAAATGAGAATTGCCAGTTACTTGTCAATCTTTATGTTTTATGTCGGGGCCAATTTCCATTACGTTAATTATATGATTTCATTCGAGATTCCAGTGAGCTATGAAAGCTTTTCAATCACATTATTTATTCGTTATTATTTTGCAGATAGTAGTGGAATGGGTTAAAACGGTGACTTACCAACGAGGTCTTCCAAAAAAGTACCTTAAGTTTGCCTCTGGGACAATATTGACATATGGATCGTATGGTCTAGGAGTAAGTCTAATTTCATAAGCTCTCCTTTGGTTTTCCCTTTTCTTTTTTTTTTGTTTCGACAATTTGTTGCAGCATAAGAGCTGTTCCGCTTGTTTCTGCAGGTTTATAATTCAGAGTCAGATATTGATGCTTTGTGTGTTGGTCCTTACTTTGCCACTATAGCTGTGAGTCTTGTTTCCGCTTTTAGCTTCTTTAATTCTAAAATGAGGTTGTGCAATGCCTATAATGCTACTTGTCATGTGTATCTCGTTGTGCCTCGTGTAGGAAGACTTTTTCATCGTTCTGCATAACATGCTTGCAAGCAGTCCCGAAGTATCAGAAATCCACTGTGTCAAGGACGCAAAAGTTCCTCTGATGCGATTCAAATTTGATGGGATATCCATTGATCTTCCCTATGCACGACTCAAAGTAATATCTATCCCCGAGGTGAGTTAAAATGACTATAGTTCAAGTGAAAGAGACCTCGTTAACCAAAACTGCTAAATTTCTTCCTTTACAGATACTATACGATTACTGTATCTAATTGATTTTCTCTTTACATCTAGAATGTGGACGTATTTAATCCATTCTTCCTTAAGAATATTGACGACACAAGCTGGAAAAGTTTGTCTGGTGTGCGTGCCAATAGGAGCATTCTTCATCTTGTGCCAAACATAGAGGTAAGTAATGATGTCAATTTGTATTACTCCTTCCGTTTCAATTTGTTTGTCTGGTTTTGACTTGACACGGAGTTTAAGAAAGTCTAAAAAAGGAAAGAGAAAAAGGAAAGTAAGACAACCAAATTCAAACGGAGGAAGTAGTTGATAAAAATAGCATGGTTTGGCGTAGCATGCTTGATGGGGATCCCTTAGTTTTGACTTAGTGTGAGAGTTTCCGTGTATTACATTCTTGGTTAATTTGCTACAGGTATTCCAAGCAGTGCTGCGTTGCATCAAATTATGGGCTAAAAGACGTGGAGTTTATGCAAATGTAAGAGATTCATGAACTCGCTCTCCTCCTTCTATATTTCATGCAATCATTTCATTTTCTTTTCTTGCCTCGAGTCAAATCTAATCATGCGATAACCTTCAGTTGCTTGGATTCTTCGGAGGAATTCACTTGGCCGTGCTTTCAGCATTTATTTGCCAAAGGCATCCAAGTGCCAGCTTAAGCGCACTCATTTTACTTCTGTTCAAGACATTTGCTTTGTGGCCTTGGCCAACTCCCGTAATTCTGCAAGACCAAATAGTTAGGCCATTCATCCCGACTCATGATAAGGTTTCGTGGATGCCAATCCAGTTACCATGTAGCCCGTATGAATTTTGTCATTCCAACATTACCCGAAGCACATTCTATAAAATCAGGACAGAGTTCCTAAGAGGACATATGTTGACTAAGGTATATGATAATTTCGAATATATCCTGTCATTTCCTTAGTCCTCTTTAGTGGTTATTTTTTTCCGTATCGCTCACTGTATGTAATTTACTTGCAGGATATGTTAAGCCCAGATTTTGATTGGAATATCCTTTTTGAGCCTTTTCCTTATGCAAGAAAATATGGACTATTTGTTAAAATTTTCCTTTCCGCTTGTGACAAAGATGAGCTAGGAGACTGGGTAGGTTGGGTCAAGTCACGTTTTCGCTGCTTACTGGTCAAGGTATGTCCCTGCTGCAGACCTGTTTTCTCTGTTTTAGTAAAGGTATCATCAGTAGTTTAGCTTATTGCATCGGCATATTGGCTAGTACGGTTTACTGAACCGAGTAGGTACTAAAATCTTATATACCAGTGAGAATTGGAGACAAACTTGTTCCTGTATACGACATTTCAGTCATGTTTGTTCTGTGTTCTTGTCTACGAGAAGTAGCATTGTATTTTTAGTTCTTTCGTAACTAGATTTTCTTTCATTCCGTGCAGTTGGAGGAGTTATTGGGTTTTTGTGACCCGAATCCAACTGAATATGTTGACACAGATGCATCAGAGCCTAATGTCATCTTTTACTGGGGATTACCAACTGGTAGAGCTGATCTAATAAACGCTGAACTCGTGGAAGAATACTTTCTGAAGAGCATCGATCACGGATTGAATCAAGTCTCAACTGGAACGATGAAGTTATCGATTGTGAAACCATATCAGTTGCCTAAAAAAGGTGATCAGCTTACTGCTCTCGAACGAAAGAACTCTAAGACATGCTGGAGGGTTGTTGATGGCAATCGAAAAAAAACTCCTCCACAGCCTAAGTATAAACCTCATTGTGCTGAATCTGCTGGTGATTACATGCCTACAAACGAAAATCCCGAGTTCCCTAGTGCTGGGGGATAGGCTGTTGTATTACTCGGAGATATTAGAGCGGGATCCACCATTTGGGAAATACTGAGTCGAAGCAATAACAAGAATATTTCTAGTAAATACAGAGTTGACACTTGAACATATTTGTTGATCACACACATATAGAGAACATGAAGAAACTTTGTACATTTGCATTGTATTGTATTAATTTTGTAACTTTTGATCCTCACAAATACTGTTTTTTTCTTTTTGCTATTTAATTAATTGATGGAAGAGAATGTAAAGAAAAATTGAATATTGATGTAATGAAAAGGGGAGTATTATTCTGAGTCCGGAGCCAAAAGGGCAAAAAAAATTGCCAAAAATTCCGAAAGGACTCATCATATTTTTTTAAAACCAAAAGGGCAAAATCACTCCTATTGGAGCGATGTGTTTTCATAGAAAAAAAAAATTTGGCAGCTTTTTTGTAAAAGCTTTTTTTTTTTTAAATCGCTGCCTTGGAAGCGTTTTCCTTAATTTCTTTTTTTGAAAATCTTTTCTTAATTTTTTTTTTAAGTTTTATGAAAGAACAATCATTTTTAAAAAAAATTGCTGACAGGGAGCCTAATTTCACCCAAAATTTTGGACTCGACGTAGAAATCATCAAAATGAGGTACAAACTTTAATCGGTGTCGAATTAGGCTGCTTTTTCAGTGATTTTTGTTAAAAAAATTATTTTTTAATAAAAATGTTGTCTTGTTTTCAAAACGGAAAAAAAATTAAGAAAAACAATTTTAAGAAAAAATAAAAATTGAAGAGAAACGAATTTTAAAAAAAATAAAAATTTAACTAAAAAGCTGCCAAGACAGGAATTTTCAGTCATTTGGCAGCTTTTTTATAAAAAATATATATATATATATCTTGAGAGATTTCGGTGGAACTAGTTTTTTTTTTAAAAAAAAATCGCTGTCAAGGCAACGATTTTGGTAGAAATATTCTATTATTTTTATTTTTATTTTGAAATTTCTGTCAACTAGTAAACATCTGATTTTGAAAATCCACCAAGTGATTTAAAAAAAAAAAATTACAATTAGATGCTGACTAGTTGATAGAAATTTTAAAAAAAATAATCAAAAGAATATTTCTAACAAAATCGCTGCCAGAAAAAAAAAACTAGTTTCTCCAAAATCGTTGCACGGGCAGCGATTTTATAAAACAAAATAAAAATTTACAATCAGATGTTGACTAGTTGACAGAAATTTCAAAAAATAAAATAAAATAAAAGAATATTTCTATCAAAATCGCTGCCAATTTTTTTTTTAAAAAAAATTAATTCCACCAAAATCGCTGTCAAGACAGCGATTTTCAAGATATATATATATTTTTTATAAAAAAGCTGCCAAATGGCTGAAAATTCCTGCCTTAGCAGCTTTTTAGTTAAATTTTTATTTTTTTTTTAAATTCGTTTCTCTTCAATTTTTATTTTTTCTTAAAATCGTTTTTCTTAAAAAAAAAATTCCGTTTTGAAAACAAGGCAACGTTTTTATTAAAAAATAATTTTTTTAACAAAAATCGCTGAAAAGGCAGCCTAATTCGACACCGATTAAAGTTCGTGCCTCATTTTGATGATTTCTACGTCAAGTCCAAAATTTTGGGTGGAATCAGGCTCCCTGTCAACAATTTTTTTTTAAAATGATTGCTCTGTTATAAAACTTAAAAAAAAAATAAGAAAAGATTTTCAAAAAAAAATAAAATTAAGGAAAACGCTGCCAAGACAGCGATTTTCCAAAAACAAGTTTTTACAAAAAAGCTGCCAAATTTTTTTTCTATGAAAATGCTACCATAGCAGTGATATTAGTTGGAGGAAAAAAAATTAGAGTTAAAAAATCGCTGCTGTGCCAACGATTTTAGTGGAAAAAAAAATTGGACAAAAATTGCAGTCCTGGCCGCGATTTTATTTTTAACAGAGTAAACGGCGTTAATATGTGTCAGAGGAAAATCACTCCTTTTGGTTTTAAAAAAATATGATGTTCCCTTTTTGCATCTTTGGCAATTTTTTTGGCTCTTTTGGCTCCGGACTCGTATTATTCTTCTTATCCTTGTTTGATTTTTTATTTTTTTTAAATAGTTCCTTGATTATTTATTTACTATTTTCTGATTTTTAGCAATATTGGCTGATTAATTCTTGTATTAATGGATGGTTGTTTGGTACGAAGGAAGATATTTTTTTAGAAAATAAATCATTTTCTGGTGACCAAATACCGAAAAATCATTAAAGGGGGGAAATACCTTTTTTTTTTTCAGAAAAATGTTTTTTGAAAAATATTTCTTTCATACCACGCCTCTCTTTCTTCTAGTACCCTGTAGTTTTTCTTCCTTTTAATTGAAAAGGTTAAATCGAAAGACAAAATGAATACGTGAGTTATGATGTGATGATTGTGATTTATTAGTGTTTAATTAAAATGTAACTAGACAAATGTTCTACACCAAAATGTAAGTGTCATATCATGAATATAAAGGGAGTTATAACCAATGGGTTGTGGTGCGCTTCACCCTTAACCAGAGGTCTCGGTTTTGAGTCCTGACTATGAAAAAAATCTTGTTGGGAGTACCACTCCCGAATGGGTCCTGCAGTGCGCGATTCGAATTTAGTTAAAGCTTCAATGTGAATTCTCGACACCGAGTGAGAAACTAAAAAAGAACGGAGTTATAGTATATAGTCAAAAAGTCTATGGCTTAATGTATATGATAGAGACATTTAGTATATAGTCAAAAAGTCTATGGCTCAAGTGAAATCAAATCAATAAGATTAGTGTATTTTGGACACGAAGAGAATAACTGTTGGACAACATCAACCGTCAAAAGTGGATTACTTAGATTTATAGTAAAAGAGTCTAAAGATCTCGAGTTCAAGCTTTGGATATGAAATAATCTTTATTACAAATCATTTTAAAAAGTCCAGCATCATTGATCATCAAAAGTGATTTATTTATAGGTAAAACAGTCTAAAAATCTCTAGTTCAAGCTTTGGGCATAAAACCAACTTTGTTATAGAGCACTTAGGATTTCTCGGTGTAAATATGAATTGAGTCGGATCCCAATATGAATATGGAGCCAAGTACTTTGAAAAGATGCCATATAAGTCGTGAGATGATATAATTATTTTTACTTAAAGTAAACAAGTTGCATTATTAATTGTGATTAATTTAATTAAGTAAGATATTTTTCATTAAGGCAATTTGTTTACAATTACTAATAACTAAGGCACTATTAAAAATTAAAATGTCATTATTAATTGTGATTAATTTAATTAATCCTTGGACAACTTCAATCAACTCTTGTTAATTTTATTTTTCTCAAAGGACTCTTCTAAATGTTGTCATCACTCATCTACATCAAAACATCTAGTAATTTTTTAATATATTTTTTTCGTAACTAATCTTTTTAATTGTTTTCTTAAAATTTATCATCGATGTCTAATATTTATTTGAGCCCGACTAATTCAGATAACTAACCTTTACAGCATGTCAACTATCTAGCAAATTTTATATATTTTAGATATGCTTTGCTATTTCCAAACATTACCAATATTATATTCAATATCGTACCAATTTTTAAATTTAATTAATTCTATTGGTTGAGTGATTAATGTAATTAGTTAAATTAGTGGAGTTAGTGAAAATAAAATACAGTAATTATTAGAGAGGATAATAAAAGATAAAAAAACAAATCAAAACATACCCTCTTTTATCTTTAATAATTCTAAAATATTTGATTATTCATAAAGGATATACATTTCTAGGCGAAAAGTGCTTAGTCAAATATCGCAAGAATTAAAATCAGAATTGATTAATAAGCAAGAGACCATATTAACCCTACTTTTAATTTATTATGGGAAAAAGGACAAATATACCCCCGAATTATAGTAAATGGTATGCAGATACCCTCCGTCATACTTTTTGGACATTCGTGCCCCTGCCGTCCAAAAACTATTGGTTGAGTGATTAATTCTATTGGTTGTGGTTATTCAAAATAGAGAAAAAAGAAGGGAAAAACTATGAGGGAATTACAATATTTGGTGACAAAAAAACAAGCGGTGGTTTGTTTATTAATGATTTGATTAGGAACGTAATTAATTAAAACAATTAATTGACGGTCCAAAAGCTTTTGTTAGTTGGCACGACAAGTAGCTAACGTCGCAATTGGGAAATCAACTAACGCTAAACAAATAACGTTTATATGTGATGTCCATGACAGAGGACGGGTCCAGAGAAGAACTGATAGACTTCTAGGTTGACAAGTTTCTAAAGAAGCGGTAATGAATTCCACGTCGAATAGGGAGAGAAAAGTAAAGAATATTATAAAAGATAACACAAGTTCACATCATACACATGCTTTTGGACTCAATAATACGAAAATCAATAACAATAAGGCACGTTAGACCAAAACGAATAATACGTACTATGAACTTTGGTTACCAAATATGGTTATGTATCACTTTCTTTTTTTATGAAATTAGTAAAACTAATTTAACTTATTATATATGTTAGCCCAATAAAGAGTTTTTACGAATTTATTATATTTTATTTTTCATTATTTAAACTATTAACTTAATTTAGTATGCTTAGTTTATCATGATTAAGTGATAAAATAAGATGATAATATGTACTAAAGTAATTAAGATTTAATAATAATAATATTTATAAAAATATCTATGATACAATTATTGATTTAATATAAACATTTGCAAAATACCCAAAAGAGGAGAATTTCAAAATGATTTGATTTAAATTGAGTACAAAAAAACGTTTATTTCAAAGTGTGTATACTGTATAATGAGGAAACCATGTTTTCATGTAGTATTGACTTATTGTCTATTAAGCAATATTTTCATACTAAAATAAAAATAGAATTCCTCAATTTGATCCAACTTGACATAGTTGTGCAATCAATTATCATTAAAAAAAAATAAAAAATAATCTACAGAGTCAAAATATAAAGTTGATGGATTCATGATTTTTGTCATCTATAGGTACTGATTTTTAAATTAATAAGATATATATATATATATATATATATATAAAACTGAAATACTAGCTTCGTCCATGTAATGAGATTGAGTTGTAGGGAGCATCAAATTGATTTTTGGGTATTGTTTTGATTGATTTGATGTTTGATATCTACATTTTACTGATCTGATTAATTAAAATTTGAACCGAATAAACTAATAAGTACTAAAGTGTAAAACACATTCTCTACTTAGAAATTTCTCGTTCCCAAACTTTGAATTCAAATCTTTAATTAAGAATAGAGAAAATCTAAACATTTGACTTGCACCTTTTAATGGTGATTCATGAAGTCGTTATTGATTTTTGGATACTTTTTCAATTTTAGCAATTTGGGATTAATTTATTGTGATTCGATTAATCTAAATATTTCTCTTGATATACCACTAAGGGGTTAAACTTTTTTCGGATAAAAAAAATTTCATATTCTCAAAATTCTAACTCGAACCAAAATTAAGAATAGAGAGACCAAGTCATAACATAAGCTACTTAATAAAAGTTGTATACTACGTTAATTAAACCAACTTTGCCCTAAATACAGAGACGTGTAGGAATAAAACTCTTCATAGTGATTCCAAATTGGGAATAAAATTTCAAGTAAGACAAAAATAAATAAATAAAATATAATCAATTGCTTGATCATGATAAAATTAAGGGAAAAGGACAAATATACCTTGAACTATATTAAATGATATGCGGATATCCTTCGTCATACTTTTGGGATATTGGTACCCCTGCCGTCCAAAAACTAGAGCATATATACCCTTTATACTAATAGACATACACGTGTCATAATCTTACCCACCATCTAACATTTATTAAATATCGGATCGACGGATAAGGTTGTGCCACGTGTCCCTATTTAGTCTTCCGTTAGAGTGAAGGGCATATATGCTCTAGTTTTTGGACGCCAAGGGCACCAATGTCCCAAAAGTATGACGGAGGGTATCTGCATACCATTTACGATAGTTCAGGGGTATATTTATCTTTTTCCCCTTAAATTAATATACACTCTTATATTGCTTAATCGTATGATTACTGCTTGATATATATTATAATTTTCATTTACCTCGTCTGGTGTAGGGGTGAGCTAGCATGATATGGTATTAGAAATCTTGGATCGGTAATTTTGATTTTTCAAAAAATTATTCCATTATTATATCAATTAATTCAATATTTTTAAGTTTGATTTCGATATTTTGTGGTACAGTAAATTGATAGTCATACTTTGTTTATGATATTGGCTTTAATTAAAAAAAACGTCTCAATTATATCATTCAAACACTTCGCTATAGAAATATTTAAAGAAAGTACAAGTAATTTCCTTCATTAATCAATTACACAAAAAATAATCAATTAAGATAAAGTAGTCAAAGTTCCAATGTAATATTTTATATATTTTCTAGTATAATAATAATAATAATAATAACAACAACAACATACACTACATATTTTGGTATTCGTTATTTTGACTTAATACTGTACCTAATACCAAAAAAAAAAAAGTTTAAAATACATATAAATACCATAATACCAAAATTATGATATCAAATATTCAATGTTAATATAGTGATTCAGTATCTACCGTATCATAACCACCTCTAGTCTGATGTGAACACTTGGTACAATAAGTTTTTACCACACACTTTTGAGTTCACACTTTTTGTTTTGTTTTATCATTCAATGTCTGGTATCTGTATTAGAGTCCGATTATTCTAAATTTGCACTACGTAGGGCCCTATTAGGGGGAAAGTGCTTCCTACAAAAAAAAATCCATACTCATTGCTTGAACTTAAAACACTAATTAAAAAAGAAGCCGCTCCATCTATTGCACTAGATCGTTCGGTAGTTGGATCACACAATTGCTTTGGTCGCTTTCCTTCCCTATATATATGTCAAGACAATTGCTTTAGTTATAATCTAAACAAAATCAAACACCTTTAATAATATTCCATTAGCTTTTTCTTATATATATTCCTTCATCAACTTCTCATTTCTTCCATTCTCAAAAAAAAGAAATTAAAAAAATGAGAAATTTATTCCCCATATTGATGCTAATCACCAATTTGGCACTCAACAACGATAACAACAACAACAACAACAATAATTATAATCTCATACACGCAACGTGTAGGGAGACCCCATATTACTCCCTATGTCTCACCACCCTACAATCCGATCCACGTAGTAATGAGATTGAGGGTGATGATGCCATCACCACCCTAGGCCTCATCATGGTGGACGCGGTGAAATCAAAGTCCATAGAAATAATGGAAAAAATAAAAGAGCTAGAGAAATCGAACCCTGAGTGGCGGGCCCCACTTAGCCAGTGTTACGTGGCGTATAATGCCGTCCTACGAGCCGATGTAACGGTAGCCGTTGAAGCCTTAAAGAAGGGTGTCCCTAAATTTGCTGAAGATGGTATGGATGATGTTGTTGTAGAAGCACAAACTTGTGAGTATAGTTTTAATTATTATAATAAATTGGATTTTCCAATTTCTAATTTGAGTAGGGAAATAATTGAACTATCAAAAGTTGCTAAATCCATAATTAGAATGTTATTATGAAGGGTGAACAAAAAGTTTGGGGGTCTAATTTGCAGTTCAGTGCACAAAGCTCTCGTCATATATACGAGGTTTGAAGAAGGGTCAGATTATAAGGGCCGGGTTATAATTTTCTAGTCATCTTCCTATACTAGTTTTTTATTTTATTTTATATATATATGTATAACTTTATATTCCAGTATTTTGTTTATTGTGTGTGTTTGTATATAAAGGATTGAGAATTAATCCAACATTATATATATGTAGAAAATAATGTAAATTGTGTTTAAGCTAGTTTGGCTAGATGCATTGAATTATATTTTATATAAATCCTCAGTGTTTTAATTTTTATTTGATATAATGATACGAGGTTGGTTGGTTGGTGCGTCCACACAAAGCAAGCATTCTATTAGGTGATAAGTTTGCTGTCACTTATCTTTTATTTTTCTTTAAAGAAAAAAAATAATATTATTTTCGACATCATGTATATTTTTTTAATGTAAAAATTATACGTTTTCAATTTCTCAATATAAATATTGAATATATGCTTTCTTTGTCATTTCAAGTTAATAAGATGTCTCCCAAAGATAATAGTGTGAATGTCACAATTGAGAACTAATCTATCAACAAAAATTCTATTAACATATGTTTGTCTTCAAGACTTAAATCGCTTGTTATTTTAACTCACTTTATTAATCGTTAAATCACACTTTTAGGATTCTAATCAATGAACAACAAAAAATCATGTATTAGTCATCAAGACTTGAACCGATATTCATTTAGTTCACTTTTATCAATTGTTAGGCCACAATCTTGAGGTGCTTAAAATTTATTCTGATGTCAAATGTCACAATCAGGCACTAATCTATCAACAAGAAAATTATGTTAGCCTATACTTGTCATCAAGACTTAAATCAATGTCATCCGTATAATTTACTTTATTGATCGTTAAACCACAATTTTAGAGGGTTTAGAATTGTTTTGATATTGAATGTCATGAGAACTAATTATCAACAAATTATTATGGTTGCCCATACTTGTCATCACAACTTGAATCAATTTTTATTTGAACTCACTTTATCGGTCACTAGACCACACAATCCTTAAATGCTTAAAAATTATTTTGATATCGCGGTTAAGCTGATCTATCAACAAAAATTATGGTATCACATATCTGCTTGTCATTAAAATATAATTAAATTGATCTTCATCTTATTTTCTTCAAAGATAACTTTGAGTTTGTTGTTTTTTTCGTGAAATAATTGAAGTGCATACGAGTTGATTGAGATAATTATATATATTAAAAAAAAGTTATATTAGAGTGGTTGGGAGAATAAAGCATTAAGGAATATAAGTGCCTTTATTTTTTTAACCTCCTTTAGGACTTTTTATAAAGTGGAAGTGAAGAATAGCTCAGTGTTATTTATAACTAGTTTTATTTGACTAAATAAATTAATATTAATGATAGTGTGTTTAGATATTTTATTTAGTAATTATGGTAATGATGCTTTTAAGGGTATTTATAATATGAAAAGCTAGAAGAAAAGCTAATTTGTCATTTTCATTAAAGATGAGTGAAACTCTGTAACCCACTATCTCATCAAAAAGATGAAGTGAGAATAAGATTAAAAATATAATATTAAAAAAATAGAGCATATTCTTATCTTTTAACTAAAATGTATAATATAAAGCTCCACAAGGTAGATATTTATATTTCCTTGAAAATTTATGAATATTTTATTATTTGGACACTGCTATTTTATATATATTTATTTTTTTCAAAAAAAATTGTATATTTATTCATTTTGAAACAACTTCAAACATGGGAGTATCACAAGCCTTCGAGAAAAATAGTTGAACACAAAAATGACTGAACTTCAGTCTTATATGTATATCTGAATATCAGCTATATAAAACATTAGACACCGCATATCTGAAAAAGCTCCAAAATGTATAAACTTGTAAATCCCTATGCAATGTAAATAATACTTTTCAGTTCATCCTCTTACTTGACTATATTTGAGTCTCTCCAGTACTTTAGAAATTATATTTTGAGCTAAGATTTTGTGCTAACTTACGGGGCGGGATGAATATTGCAAATAAATGGATTTAATGGCCAACAATCGTTCAAACATGATAAAAGTTGGCACAACATATATAATAAGACAGAGGGCTTATCGCGATATATACCTGCGAACTAATTTACGATATCTCCCACCCATTTATAATTGAAAAAACTACCTAACTAGACATACATCACTACCATATATACTCATTTTACCTTTACTTTCAAACAATTACATATATTACCATTTTAAATATTTTATACCATATATTTTTTAAGATACAATAAAAGATACCCACATCCCTTAAAATTAGGATTGATTAATTATCTTTATATTTAAAATCCACAATTAGTGTTTTAATAACAACCAATCTCCAACCCTATCAATATCTCCCCCCACCCCTACTACTTAACGATTAGTCAATATTTTTACTCCTAAAATGTGTCTGCAGCCACCAACCAGAAGTTATGTACAAGTTGTTCATCAATTTTTTGCTTCTTACCTTCCTTAAACTAAATGTATCAATGCATATTCATATAATTAATCTATAGCCTTTCGTTTCAAATTGTTACTATCTGGAGATTGCATCGACGTCGGAGGCGATTTGGAGGTCGAAAGGCTCAATTGGAGGAGTGCTTATGTTGATTTTTCGGTAGATCTGGTGGAGGTCCGTCAGATCTAATCGCAGCGAGCAATGAGCAACTTCGATAAATTATCGATGTATCTGACACATAATTTTTGTGATTATATGTATCTAGTTTTATCAGTGTATCTTATTAAGTATGCATGTATCTAATCTTTCTTGGGTATTAATTTTGATTTTTTTTAATTAATGATAAACAAATACTCTACAATCGTGATTTGTTCCTAAATTCATTTGTTTCAGTTACATTTCATATTTAGATACACATTATTAAATGTATCTCCTTATCAATATGTATTCGAGATACATGTTGTTGGATATAACGTATGAAAATAGATACATGAATTTAATATTAGATCATATAAATAGATACATGAATTAATACTAGATATCGTACACTAATTTATCTAAGTGTTTATTTTATTGGATACATTATATATTGATAATAAATACATCAAAATTAATGAATTTATTATTTTAAGAGTAATAAGTTGAAATTAATCAAATTTCATAACCAAGATATACATGTTTTTGTCTTTTATTAATAATAATATTAATGAATTTATTATTATAAAGAGTAATAAAATGAAATTAATTAAACTAAGATACACTCCTTGATTTATATTAAGGAATTTGATTAATATTTCCAGAATTAATTAATTGTCCATGTGAATTAATTAAACATGTATCTTGATTTTTAAAATTGTTGGATACATGTATCTGACAAGTAATGATACATGTATCTAAAGGAAGAAATATGGTACAAGAAGTAATTTTTGAAACTATCATGAATTCTAATAATTAGGACATAAACTAGTGGGATTTATGTAGTTTACCCTTTATAATCACTAACTAAAGAATAAGTTTAGTGGGCTATGTAAATTGAAGCCCAAAAACAATTCACAGCCCAATAGAACAAGGAAGCCCACAATTCATGAATACTCATACTTGTTGAACCATTAGACTTTTAGAGACTCATTAAAAGCAAAAACTTAGATACAACATAAATATACCGCTGTGGTCCGATCCTTCTTCGAATCTCGAACATAGCAAAAGTTTTAGTGCATCATGTTGCACGTTCTATCCTCTTATTAACACAAGTTATGCTTATGATAGTTAACAAGTACTGATCTAAGATATTTTATTCTTAACCAAGTATCTTGAATTCAAGATTTAAAAATGAAATCGTCTTTAACGCTCTTTATAATAATTTTTTAAAATTTAAATTAATCAAGCTTTAAAATGGATTCGGATTGAGAAGTGCCAAACCAAATAGTTATTTGTCAGTGGATGCTGCTAGAAATGCTGATTCAATCACTTTGGTGGATAATATGTCCACCTGTCCTATTTTCTGTTATCCCTCACTTATGTGGGCCCTTATATATATATACAACATAAATATGGACTTCTCTCGAAATGCGGTCCTTTCTTAAACTCTACGTGAACGGAAGATGTTTGTATATTGAGTTGTTTCTTTTTGTTGTGATGTTCTATATTTATATTGTAATTTTGATTAATTTAAATTTACGTCAAATAGGTTTCAAATCCTTTTTTATTATACTTTTAACTCTGGTTGGACTTCAAATTTTGTATAGAATAAGTTTCAAAGAATCTCTTTTTAGACTTCAAATTTCAAAGAATTAATAACCACAAAATTTGAGTCTGTTTTTTTTTTTTTTCATTTTTTTCATTTTTGGCAAATATTGAATTTCTTTTTTTATAAAACAAACCAATGGCCACTTTTAGACAAATTGCGCAGCTCTCATCACATGGGGCGTGGGGTAAAGAAAACAGAGTATTGTTATTTATTTAATGAGTAATATTTTATGTTTTATAATCATGAAAAGGACACTAGTGGTACATTGGTGTATTTTGAAAAAAACTACTCCGTCCCAATTTATGTGGCACTTTTCATTTTTCGAGAGTCAAATAATTTAAGTTTGATCGGAAATTTGCGCATGAAATCTTTAATTTTTTTGAAATAAAATTTATATATAATTGTAAACTATGTAAAAAGTACTATAAGTCACAATAATTGATAATTCAAAATGTTTAAAAGATCTATGAAAAATTTACGATCAAAGTTAGACTTGTTTGAATCTAGAAATCCGAAAAGTATCACATAAAATGGGACGGAGAAAGTATTGATTTTATGTTTGGTGTTTGATATTGATGTTAAATTAAATTTGAAACGCACGTTACAAAATTCATTTTTGGTGACGACGCTATCCAAATGTTGCTTTTTATTGTCAAAAACGATTTTAATTTGAGACTTCTAATTATGAAGGAAGGAATATATATGTTTTGAACTTGGCTAAGATAGTAAATTAATTAGTAGATAATAAAAGATATAGTGCAAAAATGTCAAAAAGTAGACATAGTGCAAAATGCTTTTAAGTCATAATTGTGCCACAACAACTTCAAGATAATGAAATTACATCATGAAAGTAAAATAAGATAATGAAATGATATCACCAAGGTAAATGTATGTTTTTTTTGTAGAGGAACTTATAACCTAAATAGTCGTTTGTCCAATCATTTAAATTAAAAATAATCGCAAATAAATATATAGTTTATATATAATTCATCTATAATCATACATAATAAATGATAATATGTATATATATGTTAGGAAAAATAAAGTTTAGAAATTTTTATAATGATCTCAAAATTAGATTTCTAGATTCGCCTTCAAGAAATACACACCAATAATGTTGTGCAATTTTATCAACCACTAGATGTATATTGCATCACTCAATGATCTGATAATATCATCCAATCAAACAAGTAAAAAGGTGATCAGTCGAGGTGGAATCAGAATTTAAAGTTTACGAATTTCGAATTTTAGTCATTTTGGATTATTAATTCTAATTACAACAATGTATGAATATTCAATAATTTTTTTAAAAAAAATATAAATTTAAATCAAAATTATTAAATTCGTAATTAATACTCCGATCTGAAATCAATCATGCAAAGGTTCCAAGGAATCAACCCAAAAAGAAAGAGATAAGAGAAAGGCATAATAAAGTGATGCATTCCACTTTCACAAGGATAATGAAAGGAACCCTTATCTCTAACAATTATGAAAAATTACATTAATAACATTACAATTGTATTTATATTTATATATTAATACAATTATTATACAAAAATTCATCTTTTAGGCTATATTATCATTAAATTCAAAAACGCATATAAATATAAAGCTATTCATCTTTCTATTTTAATATATATGGAATATATTTGAAGAAATTTTTCAATTCTTTTTGACTAATTTTTTATTCATTGATATCATAAAACGATTACGTTTCTAAGCTGAAAAACTTCCAAAAATTGTTACTCATATGATACCTCACAAAACATGCTTGCCTTTTTCCAAAGTGTAAAAAGGAAGGTCCAATAATGCTTTTTGGTTTGTGTACATTTTGGTAGTTCCAAAGTCTTATCTTATTAGAATGATGAGTAGTATGATTTAATGATCTAAGGCTCATTTGGTTGTTGGTTAGAAACTTAATCATTTATGTATTAAATAATATGATTAGTATTAAGAGTGATAAAATTATCTAATAAAATTATAACATTTTTTAAAATTTGAATGGCTTATTTTTTCGTTTATTTATTAATTCAATCTATTTTAGTTGGACTGAGTTCACAAATAGCCTTAAAAAGAAGTGATCTAGAATTTTTTTTATCTCGTTTAACAAACTCATTTCAATTTTAAAAAATTGTTAGATAAAGCTTTTATCGCCCATCAAATATAAGTTATAAATATAAATTGATCTTTCTACTTATAAAGCAGATGTTCAGAATATTTCAAGATAATAAACTTGTTCAATTAATTATAAGTTCTGCAAAGTTATTTCTAATAGACAATAGATTAGATAACACCTTATCTGACCATCAGACATAAATTTTAATTATTTAAAGTTTACTTATAAGTATTCATAACATTGTGGTCAAGGGCGAAGCTAGTAGGGATTTATGAATTCATTCGACAGAAAATTACTATATATATATATATATATATATATATTGAACTCCCTTTGATATCTTCGTATGTCATGTTTTGAATGAATCTTAATGAAAATTCTGACTCCGCCTTTACCCATCCCAAATCCCCACCAAGCCCAAACAAACCCCACTGAAAACACAAAGCAAGAGATGATTAACACGCAATTGAATCCATCCATTTACTATATAAAACACATACACACACACTATACTAACATACAAGAAAAATCCACATTTAGTTCTTAATTTTCCCAAAAATATCAAAATGAAAATTTTGCTTTTCCTAATGATGTTTCTAGCTATGTTGATAGTAACAAAAGGGAATAACAATCTAGTAGAAACAACATGCAAGAACACACCAAATTATAATTTGTGTGTGAAAACTTTGTCTTTAGACAAAAGAAGTCAAACAGCAGGAGATATTACAACATTAGCATTAATTATGGTTGATGCTATTAAATCTAAAGCTAATCAAGCTGCTAATACTATTTCAAAGCTTAGGCATTCTAATCCTCCTCAAGCTTGGAAAGATCCTTTGAAGAATTGTGCCTTTTCATATAAGGTAATGTTATTCGTTTGCGTGTTTCAACTTGTTTATCCTATTTTTTTTAAGTAAAAATTTCGATTTTCGACTCTGATGAATAAGGAGTTATGTTTGTCTTTTCTATTTCAATTCGTTAGTCTTACTTTTTTTCTCTGAAAAGTTTTACCCTATCTTACTTGTTGCTTAGTGAAAATTTAGACTCTGATGAATAAGGAGCTATGTTAGTTTTTTTGTTTCAATTTGTTTATCTTATCTTTTTAAGTAAAAATTTCGACTCTGAATAAGGAGTTATGTTTATCTTACTTCTTTAGTGAAAATTTTGCTTAATCTTAACATCTAATTAAAAGAAACTTTATTTTTAATTTTTTAATATAAGTATTAAACGTCTTATAAAAAAATAATATAATAATAATGTCTGATTAAATTGAATAAAACGTAGAAAGTGTTCTTTTTGCTTTGTTGGCTTTTGCTTATGTGACATAATTTAACTTATATAGATTAAAAAAAGAAATAAAACTTTTGAATTTTGATCTTAAACATGTTATTTCCTTTACGTAACACACTTCTCTTACTTCTATTTTGTCCGTTTTAAAAAAAGTCACTTTTCTATAATTAAAAGTAATTTTATTTTATTTTTCTTTTTTATCCTCGATAGAATATTTTACAATCACATAACTATCCAAATTTATTACAAATTTTAAAAATCTTTCTTGATAAATATTTGAATTTGAATCTAGTTAAATAATCTTATATAATTGAAAAAGAAAAAAAATACATATTATGTGGTTATAAATTTTTTTGAATCTTTTAATTTTAGATCACCTACCATAAGATGCGAGTAGCTAGCTTGAGTATATTATTAAGGGTAAAATAAAAGGCATAAAGTTAATTAGAAATTGTGTCATCTAAATAAATTAATAAAAATATAATGTCACGTAAATTGAAACTGAAAGACTATCAATGACATGTTGAATTTTATTATATGGTTTCAAAAACAGGTAATTTTAACAGCAAGTATGCCAGAAGCAATAGAAGCATTAACAAAAGGTGATCCAAAATTTGCAGAAGATGGAATGGTTGGTTCTTCTGGTGATGCACAAGAATGTGAAGAATATTTTAAAGCTATAACTATTAAATATTCACCACTTTCTAAATTAAATATAGACGTTCATGAACTTTCTGATGTTGGTAGAGCTATTGTAAGAAATTTATTGTGATATGTCATGTCATGATGTTACGTATCGGTAAATTTTAGTAACTTAATTGATAGATTGTCTGAATTATTATCTTGCTGATGAGAGTTCGACTCGTCATGTCATAATCTCATGTCCATTTCCCTTTTTCCTGCCCCAAACTTTTTTTTTTTTAAGTGTTAGGTGTCTACTCTTTTTCATTTCATAAATTAGTGACATGTGTAAAGAGCCCTCTTAATTATTAGAAGAAAAATGTATCATGAATATTTGTACAAGTGTAATACTCTTATCCAATATATGTTTGTCCCCTTGTAGATAAGTCTCTATTACTATATAAACTTGTGATATTTTCAATATTGATTTGATTTGATATAGAATTTAAGAAAATTAAAAATATTTTTGAATCTTATCTTTATATTAATGATAAAGCTTTATGCTAACTATATAACTTTGGTAGTCTTTTCGATTTTATTTATTTATCTAGTTTTAATTTGATATAGAATTTAAGAAAATAAGAAATATTTTTCAATCTTATGGTTATATTAAGGATATCTATTCTACTATAACTTTGATACTCTTTTCGATTTAATTGTCTGATTTGATATAGAATTTAAGGAAATAAGAATACTTTTGAATCTTATGATTATATTAAAGATATATATGTAGAATGTATCAATCATTTGATCATATGATCTAAATATTAAATATGCTATATGTATGGAAAATTAGAATCAAAGAGTTGTTAAAAAAATTAAAAAAACAAACTAAAATAAAGTAAGATAGATAAATTGAAATATAGTAAATAACTATGTATTTCAAATATACTAACTCGATTAATTTAAATTTATGTTAGTGTAAGTAAAGCCAATTTAAACGGAAAATCTTCCTACTTCTCGGTTTCCACCTAATAATTTATTTTTTAAAAAATAGATTATTATTATTTTTAGTATAAATTGATGGGATAGATATACATGGTATAAATTATTATATTGGGAGTATTTGTTAAAAAAATAATACTATTATTTACTAAATATGAATATATATTTTATATCTAAAATATATCATGTACTTCAATGGTATAAATATAATTTGTAGCAAAAAAACAGATCCAAATTCATTGTTATCCATATTTATATGGATAATTTACCTTACAATCCATTTTCAATCTATTCACATTGATTCTATTTTCAATCTATTCAAATTCGATCCAATCTGTCTATTTATCCGCTATATAAAACACAAACTCTCTTACAAAAACACACTCCAACTTCAATTTTCTCCATATATACAAAAAAATAATCCTCATTTAGTAACTAATTTTCTTTGAAAATGAAAATTTTAATTTTCCTAGTGATGTTTCTTACTTTAGTGTTAGTAACAAATGGGATTAATAATCTAGTAGAAACAACATGCAAAAATACACCAAATTATGATTTGTGTGTGAAAACTTTCTCATTAGACAAAAGAAGTGAAACAGCAGGAGATATTAAAACACTGGCATTAATTATGGTTGATGCTATTAAATCTAAAGCTAATCAAGCTTTTAGTATTATTTCAAATCTTAGGCATTCTAATCCTCCTCAAGCTTGGATACATCCCTTAAAGGAATGTGCATTTTCATATAAGGTAACATTTCGATTTATCTGTCTTACTTTTTCTTTTAGTTCGTTTAATAATATAACGAATGTCTCTTTTCCTTTTTGGCCCGTTTGAAATATGTTCTTTTCCTTCTTGAAAACTCATTATTTTCAACTTTTTATATGACATCTTAAGACTGTAACACTAGCTACAAAATGGAGAAAGTATTATCGTTTTGTTTATAAGCACAAAAATATAGGAAGAGGTCGAAAGGATTTCAAATGTATGGTAATTTTATAATTTTCTGATGAAGAGATGTCAGTTGATTCTATCTCCTTTGCTTTGCCTCAACATTGAAGTTTGTGTGATACTATTTTCTTATTAGTTCTTTTAACTAAAAAAAGGTTAATTACTATACTTCAAGTAGTTTAACTTTATTTTAAATGTATTTTAAGCTTAATCACATATTTTTCAAGCCCCAAAAAGCTCATTACTTCTTTAATATAACCTTTCATAATAAATGATATTCTTACATTTATTCTGATTCCAAATAAATGGCGTTTCACGTAATTCTGAGAAAATATTAATTGTGTAATAATTTTAAAAAAACTATACTTGATAGATTGATTCTGTAAATATAGAAATATGTCATTTTTCTCGAATATCAGATGTTGAATATTTTGTTATATGATTTCAAAAACAGGTAATTTTAACAGTAAGTATACCAGAAGCAATAGAAGCATTAACAAAAGGTGATCCAAAATTTGCAGAAGATGCAATGGTAGGTACTTCTGGAGATGCACAAGAATGTGAAGATAATTTCAAGTCTAAATCTCCACCACTTTCTAAATTAAACGTAGATGTTCATGATCTTTCTGATATTAATAGAGCTATTATAAGAAATTTATTGTGATGTGTCATGTTACGTTACGTTACGTTATGTTACATGTGTCCATCATAAAATTATTGACATGTGTAATGTACCCCTCTTAATAATTATAATAAATTAGTTACGAAAAAATTGTGTTGTGTATAAGCATTGATAAATTTTAAGTGTTATTGATTATATGATTTAAATTTTTTGTTTGACAATAAATTATGTGTGTATATCATCATACTTTAGAAGTGGTGGTTCCTCAACTACCACCAAACCAATCAAAAATTGCCACGTGGCGCTAATTAATATTTCTTTCTTTTATGTAATTTTTTCTATTTCTACTTTCTATTTCTTTCTATTAATATTTCTTTCTTTTATATAATATTTTCTATTTCTACTTTCTATTTCTTTCTATTAATATTTCTTTCTTTTATATAATATTTTCTATTTCTTTCTTTTCTATTCTACTTCTATCTATTTTATTATTATTTTTTTAATTACTATATATCAACATCATACTTCATCATCATCATACTTCGTACTATATAAGTGGTGGTTCCCTTGGACTACCAACTTACTATATATCATCATCATACTTCATACTATATATATATATATATATAT